>NC_028648.1:21636555-21645183 GCF_001406875.1 Solanum pennellii | reverse complement strand
TTGGGGGGGGGGGGTGTTGAGGGTAATGCATGTTTGTAGTTTCTTTTATCTTTTTCTTAAAAAAAAATAAAAATAATAATGTTAACTAATTATTTTGAATTAATAAAACGTAAGAAAATTCAAATAGCCAAACTAAAAATGTAATTAAAATACCAACTTATTTATTAAAATTTATATTAAAAGAAGACAGATATTTTGTAGTTTTCCAATTTTTTACAATAAACTTACTAAAATACGATGAAAAATAAAATAGTTATTATATATATAAAAGCAAAATTTATGTACTAAAAATGGTGTAATACCTTAATTTCGGTAAAAAATTGTGTCTACAGTTTGCTCCTCTTTGACTGGAAACACGGAGAGTTTTCAGACAAAGAAGTAGAAAACGTGCCAATTTTAACCGGACTTGTATTTGAAGAAAGAAATTTTGTACAATCGAGTCTTGGTTTTGGACATCCGACATATCAGGGTTATAAAGGAATCAGGTCACGTGTAGTTCAAGGAGAGGAGGTGATGAGTTGGAATTTAATTGCGGTTCTATCGACGCTCCATGTGGCGGCTCTTATCCTTACATAAAAAAATGAAAGCTAATAGTTAAAAGAAAAATAAAAGTACAAGCTCCTAATGATGCAGCTTCTCTTGAGTCTTCACTTGAGTCTTGAATTTCATATATCACCTTGATATTTGGGTGAGTGTCTTGATCTGGAATTAGATTGGATGCTTAACTTTACAGTTATAGTGAGCTTTTGACACTCTTCACAAGGACAACTTGTAAATGCTCTTGTATGACGGGATTTTTCTTGATTAGAAGCTGAATAGAAATATGTGTCAGGTGGTCAGGCTGCTACATGTAGAGAAGAAAATGATACTTGCTATCATGGGGATTGATCATTATGAAAGAAGTTGAAACTTTGTTCTTGAATTTCAAATCCATGCGCTTAAAAAATCCTGAAAACCATCACAAATAAAAGGAATAAACAAAAATTTTGCACCAGTTTTCACTAGAAAAATTTTGTGAGTTATTAGCAAATGTAAATTTAAAAAAAATTATACTTAGACTGGGAAGTGCTTATTTCAAACTAGAAAGTGTTTATTCGAAGAGAAAGTAGTCAAATCTCATTATGTAGGAGGAACCTGCTATCCTGAAACTTATTATTCAGGAGGATCCTGCTAATCCAATTATCAAGGAGGGTCCTACTAGCCTCATTATTCAGGGGGTTCCGCTAGTCCAATTTATCCAGGAGGGTCCTGTCAGTCCCATTATCCAGGAAAGTCCTGTCAGTCCCATTATCCAGGAGTATCCTTGTAATTACATTATCTAAGAGGGTCCTATTAGTCCAATTATCCAGGAGGGTCATGCTAATCTCATTATCTAGGAGGGTCATGATAGTCCCATTATCTAAGAGGGTGTTGTTAGTCCTATTATCTAGGAAGGTCCTTCTAGTCCCATTATCCAAGAGTATCTTGCTAGTCCCATTATCCAGGAGCGTCCTATTAGTCTTATTATCCAGGAGGGTCCTACTAGTCCCATTATTCTAGAGAGTCATGTTAGTCCCATTATCCAGGAGGGTCCTGCTTATCCCATTATGAGGAGGGTCCTTCTAATCCTATTATCCATGAGGGTCTTGATAATCCCATTATGAGGGGATCCTGCTAGTTCCATTATCTAGGAAGTTCCTACTAATCCAATTATTCAGGAGGGTCCTTCTAATCCCATTATAAGCAGGATCCTGCTAGTATGATTATCTAGGAGGATCCTGCTAATACCATTCTCTAGGAGGGTCCTGCTAGTCCCATTATCCATAAAGTTCCTGCTAATCCCATTATGAGGAGTGTCCTGCTAGTCGCATTATTCATGAGGGTCCTGCTAATCCCATTATCCAAGAGGGTCCTACTAGTCCCATTATCCAGGATGATCCTGCTAATCTCATTATGAAGTGGGTCCTTCTAATCCCATTATCCAGGAGGGTCCTTCTAATATCATTATCCAGTCTGGTCCTGCTAATCACATTATGAGGAAGGTCCTACTAGTCCCATTATCCAGGAGGGACCTGTTAATCCCATTATGAGGAGGGTCCTTGCTATGCTATGTCGCATTGTTCAACAAGTTCCTTACAAATGTAAGATGATAGAGTGTTTATTCTCTAAGGTTAGAATGAAACTAGTGTTCTTATTCCCTAGAAATGAGAGTGATTTTTTTTAAACCAATAAAAATATGCCTCAATTTTCAAATGAGGAACTTGAAAATCTTTTCTATTTATAGTTTTTTGATTTGTTTAAAATGATCTAATTTTTATCATTCAAGGGTATAAAATTTTATTCTGTGAGACCAGGACCTATTGTAAGATTGTCTATGAATCTTGTATAGTAAGAATAAGGTCAAATGTAGTTCATATCGATAAAAAATTATTATTTAGTTTCTTGATTTATCCTACAGAAGATATCTTTTTGAGAAACGAATCAGTTCATGGTTGCCTATGTTTTGACCTTAGTTGGTACCAACAATTAGTTTATGCATGAATTATATTCAACTACTTTCATGCAAATTTGAAGTTAACTTTGACTAATCCCTATAATTTCAAAATGTATCTCAAACATTCTTAAGTATTTGCAAGTTGAGTTCATCTTATCTAAATAAAACTATTCATATCCTTATGTTTCAAATGCTTTCGCAACAAATGAAGTCCTTTTTCACACAATTGAAACATTCTGATCTTAGGACATTTTAGAGGTCACTCACACTTAGAAAGATGTTCAATGTATGAGATCCAGATACCATATGCTTCACCTAATGTAAGAATTCACTAATGTGATAACACAAAAAAAAAGAGATCAAAAAGGATTTGTCATTAGCTTATAATGTAGGATTAAATAAATGTAGGATATTCATTTGGGATAAAGTGATTATATCCTCCTTAAAGTTTGCACAATCCTCTCAATATTTTCATTTTTCGCATTTAACCTTTATTTTCTTTAAAGCTTCTTCTCATTTATTTTCTTTTTTTTTAATTTCCTTTCCTTTCTGTCAGAGATTTTTCATTTTCTAGTCTAGCTTTATCATTTTTATTAACTTTCACATATTTGGCCTTTTCATTTTGTCACCCAACTCAGGTCTTTGGCGTTGTGTATCTAACATACAGTACTCTTAGGGAGGTGAGACCAACGAATAGTGCATTTATGCACTCAGAGTTATTTGAATAAAAATGTTTCATGCTCAAAATGGGAGATCTATGGATAACATGTCATTCGGTAGGCTTGAAAGACATAATCGGATCAAACAAAGCCTATAATCCTTTTCAAAATTAAGTGTTGTTTAAAAATTTTGTTTCTACCAACATTCTGGCCAAGTTCTAGATCAGCAAAGTCATGTCATTGAATTTTATATTTGATGCTCACCGCACAATGCACTTGAAACATGAGTTTGAATTTATTTTTGCCTTAATTTTAAGCAACACATATTATCATGTATTACGTAATTATATTAGGAGATACCAAAAGAAGTCTATTGGTCACAATAAAGTTGATCTTCTTTCCACATAGTTTAACACTTTATTACTTTTTCTTATGCATAATCCTAAGCATGTTGGTACCAATCAAGTCAAAACAAATCTAAATAAAAATCTATTATTTGGCCCAATTTATGTGAGGAGGATTTTTAGAATTTTTCTTCATTGGACAGATCTCACAATAAGGTTGTCTACATATTTTTCAACAGAAGAATCAGGTCAAACATTTTTTTTCGTATGCATAATCCTAAGCATGTTGGTACCAATCAAGTAAAAAAAATTAAATAAAAAAATCTATTTTTTTGCCCCAGTTTATGTGACGAGGATTTTTAGACTTTTTCTTGGTTGGACAGAACCTCACAATAAGGTTATCTACATAGTTTTCAACACAAAAATCAGGTCAAACATAGTTCACAAAAATTATTAACATAACATTGTTTTAATAAGAAATATTTCTTGTTAAAAATAATTAATAAGGATCACCAAACCCGACGAGGGTTTCCTACATATCTCATCGAATTGAGAATCATGTGTGCGTAGTTCATTCAGATTGGACAATTAAATTTTTTTTATATATTTTTTTTGAAAGATTAGAAATGTGTTGACAAGTGAAACTATATTCTTTGTTTAAAGTGGAATAAAAATTTTCTTTTTTGTGATCTATATAACGAAAAAAAGAATATTTTTTTATTATTGAGATTTTTGTTTTTAAAAAAATCATAGAAAATGAATAAAAGAAAAATGACTTCTTAAACTAGAAATTGTTTTTGTAATTTATTTTCTATTTATTTCTTCTTAATGTAAAAATTATAAAAAAAATACTTTATATCACCATAGATTTGATTTATATACAAAGAGTTTTCAAATAAGTACTTTTTCAAATAGCATAAAAAATAACTTAGGTAGCCACATAAAATTTAAGTATCTATCTAGATGTATCACATTCCTTTACCAAGTCTCACTAAATAAAATGCAAATTATTCAAATAAGTATAACCTACTATTGACAACCATATCTAATTTCAGTTCTACTAAGGTTAAACTTGATTGAAAAGGGTATCTAGACTAGATATAAAATGAGTGGATAACTCGAGTCCAGAAGTAGCTGATACGCTCAAACTTACTTCTCAAATAAAAAGTAAAGCGGTCGTGTCAAGTAAATAACCCAACTAGTGAGGTCGGGATCGTTCCCACGAGGAAAATAGTTTAGACTTAACTTCAATCTATTATTACTATTGTTCAGTCAATTACTTCCTTAGAAAGCATAAAATGATAAAAAAAAAAGGGGGGGGGGGGTTTCTATTCATAAATAAATGAAAATAACTAGCGAAATAAAATGAGACAACTAACAGCTTCGAATGTTGGATTTTAATAAATTAATCAAAGTAACTAGGGTTTACGTTTTCCCCACAGGTTCATAACTTGATAAGTCTAACTATAACAATTCTTTCCTAGTATCTTGCATGAAAAGTGATAAGTTATGTATTTCTAAATCATTGGTCCGGCATCTAGAAAATTTCACGCCGCACCTTGGTCCGGCTACGTGTGTTGTTATCCTAACCCTTATCTTTACCTCATATTAAGCATTGTATTCGATATTTGACTAAGTTATTACCTCGTACCAATCAATACTAGCCTATTAGATAGTATACACTAAATCTATGTTGATAATTCTTTTCCTATTATCTACCTCCTTGTTCCGGCAAGTAGCATTAAGGCAAGTTCTAACGTTGGCCATCCGTTAAAACGACTTCTAAAAGAAAGAATTATCAATACATGCAAGACACTATTCTAGAATTGTTATTTTAGTTAGGTTTTACCTCATTATTAGCCTATGATTCCCGCAACCCTAGTTATGGAGTTTAGTTACCCATAGTCATAATTACAATATTCAAATATGTGATATAAGAATTCATGCACTTACTTCGATGATAAAGAGTAAAATCCGAAAGTTCACTTGATTAATCAGCAAAAGTCACCAACAATCAATGATAAAAGTCTCAAGATAATCAATAATCTCTCAAAGAGTCTACAAAATAATCAAGAGTCTCCCAATATTCAAAGGTCTAACAATGATCCAGAGTCTAACTAATAATCCCCAGTCTAACCTCAAAAACGAGGTTTTTTGAACTATTTATAGAAAATAAAAACCTAATTAAACAAGGACTCTATTTTCTGGAAATCTGTCAAAACGCGGCTGGGTCGACGGACCTCGCGACGAATCGTCGTGGTCACGACGGGCCGTCATGTATTCCATCGTCCCATACTTGTGCAATTTCTTCTGCTGATCTCTTCATTACCCTCGACGGCAGGTATGACGGATCGTCATAGGCACAACGGTCCGTCGAGGGTCTTCGTTCCAAAACACTTGAACTCTTGGAATATGGGTACTGGGACTACTTCTCTGATCTTCATGACGAACCTACAGGACGGACCGTCATGGATACGACGGTCTGTCACGCTTTCCGTAACCCCACACTTGGTCAGACTTCCCCATATTCCTTCAGCAGCTGCACTACGCTACCACCTACGAACCGTCACGAGCATTCATCTTTGGACAGATTTCCTGCAAATAAGGAGAAACTTAAATATAAATTAGCACAAAAAGGCTTTTGGAAATACTAAACTTAAGGAAAAAGTATTAATAATACCGTGAAACCACGGTATATCAACACCCTCAACTTAAATTCGTTGTTTGTCCTCAAGCGACGCACTATGACTCAATACACAATCTTTGTACAATAGTATCCATGTGTTATCCTTTGCAATCATTTGGCTATCAATCCCGATTAATCTCATCATATTTATGCATGCTATCACTATTAGTCTTGAATTATGTGGAATCAGACCATGACACAGACTCACCATACACTAACATCTATCCTCTTCAATTTCTCACCGAGGTGCTAGTATTTCCGGTAATGCAACTAGTGTCCTCACTTCAAAACAAAATCCTCATTTTTCACACAATGATTTCAGTTTGAGTATAAGGATTACTTTTCAACACTCACTCTCAGAACAAATTCACACTCATTCATACCTATTGCCATAAGCTTGCCCTTATTTTCACTGCTTTAAGTTTGCTATACAACTCTTAGGATCACGATAGGACTTTCTTAGCTTGTAACATAGGCTCAGGGTCAGGTAGGGTATATTTAGGTATACTTTAGTGACTTTTTGCCCTCCTTGACATATCGGCTAAACATACCATTTTCTATCATTTTATTTTGCCCAGTTTCCCACATTCTTTCACCTTGCTATTTTCCCTTTTTTCTTCATTTGTGTAAGTGACTCTCTTCTTTTCTTGCTTGTATATTTTTATTTTTTTATTTACTTTTCTTTCAACTAATTCTTGAGTCACTTTACTTTTGTTCTTTCTCTCTCTTTGTTCTTTCAACCCCACTTTCCAGAGCATTCCTCATAATAGCCACCCTCAACTCATGGCTTTGCCATGAGTCAAAGTACACAATACCCATAGTTGGGTCAGGGCCATAAAAAGGTTGTTTACTGCATTAGCCACCCTCAACTTATGCTTTTGGCATAAGCTGAGGTGCACATGTCCAAGGAGGGACCAGGGCCAACACATTATTCCCAGAAAAGATCAGTTGGGGTGAAAAAGAAAGGTCTAATTTAAGCTCAAATCATTTGGATCAAAGAAGGATAAATTTCATTTGGTTTTCTTTTATTTAGGCTAAAAATGGGCTATATTGAATAAGGGCCTATGATCCTTTCCTAATTGTCTATTACAGCTTACTTTTAGCAGGACTAACCAGGCAAGTTCTAGCTCAGTACAAATAGTGGACTATTCAAATCTTCCTCACACTCACTTGACATCTCATCACTCTACCAGATTATCAGACACCTAGTTCGAATTTTAGACTTAGGGTCATGCAGTGGTGTACCTCTATGTCATGCTTAGAGCCACACATTTATCAATTACTATGCCTAGTCATGCATCATTTTCCATTTTATCAGGATATCATTTTAGCCATCATGCTCCAGAATTAAACTATGTACACAAGATATAGACATGCCGGTTCAACGGAAAAAGTAATCAATCTTTCGAGGAAAATGAACACAGGCAAGAAAACCCGAAAAGAGGATAGTGAATTGGGCTACTCAGACTTCACCCTAGCACTCACTTTCCATTTACCCCACCCCCAACAAAAAGACATGCAATTGTCCCCAATGCATAAAATAAAAAATTGTAATACAAGAGTGGTAGGTGAAGCAAACCTGGGGCACAAAGCGTCGAAAATCAGCACGGACCGTTGTGATTATGACGGTCCGTCGTCGATGTCCGTCGTGGGACACTTAAAAAATAGAGACCCTAAAGAGAGGGGTCTCTGACCGTCATGACGGTTATGCAGGACGGACCGTCGAGAGTATGATGGTCCGTCGTAGATATCCGTTGGAGGACACTTAGAAAATGTGAGAGACCCATAGGAATAGGATCTCTGACAACCAGAACGACTGTGCAGGACGGACCGTCGAGAGAACGATGGTCCATCGCATGTGTCCGTTGGTGACTGTTGCAGAGTGATTTTCTGCAGAATTTCCTGGTGATGTGCCTGCAAATTTAAAACCCATTAGTAGAAAATTCTACCATTAGTAGAAAGAAAGAAAAAAAACTATAAGTATTGGGTTGCCTCCCAACAAGCGCCTGATTTAACGTCGCGGCACGACTGAGGACACTTGATTACTCAGCCTTCATCAAGATGGTATGCCTCTATCATTTCATTCACCGATGCAGTATGCCCAAAATAGAGTTTTATTCGTTCTCTATTCACCTAAAATCGTACTCCCTCCTTGGTTTTTAACTCAACTGCTCCATGAGGGAATACTTGGGTAATCAAGTAAGGGCCAGTCCATTTGGACTTGAGCTTGCCCGGAAGACAAGGCAACCCAAAACTATCTAAAAGCACCAAATCCCCAACCATAAACTCTTGTTTTGCATTTTTTTGTTCATTCTCCTTCTTTATCCTTTCTTTGTGGGATATAGCGGATACCGATTGGAGCTCACCACTCTGCCTCATGGTCCTACAAATGTTGAAGGTCGCTTCTTCATTATTCAACCGAAATGTCATCTGTCCCTTCTCCATATCAACTAAGGCTCTACCTGT
>NC_028648.1:21527710-21632794 GCF_001406875.1 Solanum pennellii | reverse complement strand
TTACCCATAGTCATAATTACAATATTCAAATATGTGATATAAGAATTCATGCACTTACTTCGATGAGAAAGAGTAAAATCCGAAAGTTCACTTGATTAATCAGCAAAAGTCACCAACAATCAATGATAAAAGTCTCAAGATAATCAATAATCTCTCAAAGAGTCTACAAAATAATCAAGAGTCTCCCAATATTCAAAGGTCTAACAATGATCCAGAGTCTAACTAATAATCCCTAGTCTAACCTCAAAAACGAGGTTTTTCGAACTATTTATAGAAAATAAAGACCTAATTAAACAAGGACTCTATTTGCTGGAAATCTGTCAAAACGCGGCTGGGTCGACGGACCTCGCGACGGATCGTCGTGGTCACGACGGGCCGTCATGGATTCCGTCGTCCCATACTTGTGCATTTTCTTCTGTTGCTCTCTTCATTACCCTCGACGGAAGGTATGACGGATTGTCATAGGCACAACGGTCCGTCGAGGGTCTCCGTTCCAAAACACTTGAACTCTTGGAATATGGGTACTGGGACTACTTCTCTGATCTTCATGATGAACCTGCAGGACGGACCATCATGGATACGACGGTTCGTCACGCTTTCCGTAACCCCACACTTGGTCAGACTTCCCCATCTTCCTTCAGCAGCTGCACTACGCTGCCACCTACGGACCGTCACGAGCATGACAGACCGTCACAAGCTCTGTAGGTGGTCTCTTCTGCATTTCTTCGCTCAAAAACCTCAGCATTCATCTATGGACAGATTTCCTGCAAATAAGGAGAAACTTATATATAAATTAGCACAAAAAGGCTTTTGGACACACTAAACTTAAGGAAAAAGTATTAATAATACCGTGAAACCACGGTATATCAGTAGCAACGTACTGGTAGCAGCTCTTTCCGAATTTGTGCATGGGTGATCCTTATCCTAAACATGTGTGACTAAAAATATCTCACCACGGATAAAAGATCCACTGGCTATCGTAATAGAAGTGGGATGCGCAGTCGCAATTCCCATAATAGTATTACAAAAAACTTAGAGGGGTGCACGAGAGAAAATAGTTTGTGTATCGCTCAAATAATATCAAAGAAGTAAATAAATAAACAATTAGCACATGAAGCCAACAAATACAGTATCCAAAACATAAATAAAGAAATAACTAGTCATACATAAGTCAATATCATAAGCTCAAATTGTCACGCCCCGAGCTTATACCCTGGACGTGGCCGACATCCAATGGCCATTTTTGGCCTTGGAAAAACCCATGACATGACTTACTTAACTTAGCAAAAGACTTAATTTAACTAAAATATAATCTGGAAACAACATTCTCATGTGAAATACTTTAAATAACTATCTCGGCCAAAATGGCACTTTAATCTCCACCTTTGAACATATGTAATGTAAGATAAGAAGAGACTCAAACTGAACAATATGACTGACTATATATCTATTAAGCCTCTACAATAACTAGGATGAATGTTGGGAGAAACCCCTCAACATTCTATAAGGAAAATACGGAAAGCAATAAAGCTTCCTCCAGATGCAAGGACTGTCACCACTGACTCTGGATGCTCAACTGGATCAACGAGGCGCTAGATGTTGATCCTTATTACCTGCGTCTGCATCATAAGAAGATGCAAACCAACTGATATCAGTACATTGAATGTATGATTCTGTGAATTGAAATGCTAAACAACCACTTAAAGCTTGAAAGGATCAAGAAGAACTTACCTTAGCTTTGCTCGACACATGAAATACTAAGTCAATATAAAGCATTAAGGACACATGAAAACAACTTAGTTCGTAAAGGATAATGGAATTACAAACTAAACTTTACTTATAATAAAAATAATATAGTTTGTGTGGGAGATTCTCTAACTCACAACCATCGCTATGAGTCTAAGCGATGGTACAACGTCTCACCTCACGTTGCAAAAGGACCGCTCTATACCTTGGTTTTGGTATAGAACCTAAATAACTAAGTTGATCCACTAGTCAATGCAAAAAAGCATAAGGAATCACCTAAAAAGTATGATCATTTCTATCTCCATGTTGGCTACATGGTTCGTGAAGACTTGAGTTGTTATGAACTCACATCCCCATATAGGTGCTCAAAACTACTCCTAAAAGTACTTAGCTCATGTGTTTTAAAAATAACTTTTTCTCTGGTTTGAGATAATTGCTCAAACTTTGCTTTAAAATTAGTTCCCACTTTCTAAAACTAGACAAAGGCTTTGTGGATCTCTAGCTTCCTTTCTTTTCTCAAAATATGGAAAAAAAACATTTGTAACTCTTAGGGACTACTTAATTCCCTTATATCTCTTTGAGAAATGCACTCACTCTTTGTTGTTTGCTTTACTTAAAACTTAACTCATAGGGAATACTTAGTTCCCTTGTAACTTTTGAGGTTTAAACTCAACTCAATATTCTTTGCTCAAATTGTAGCTTGATCCATAAAACAATGTCAAAAATGTTTGTGTAGACTCTTAAAAACTTTAAGAACTTACTTTGACTTGCTTCTTAACTTTTAACTTGACTATTAACTTCTTTAACTTTGATCTAAACTTTCCTTGAATTGGATTATGGATTCAAGGATTATGATCTCATGTTTATTGATGATTTCATGATGCTTAGATGTACTTTATAGTATTGGAATCAACTAAGAAACATAGGTATATCACTTAGGAACTATAACAAAAAGGTGTGGAAGAATGGGGTCTCTAGGTGGCCTTGGCGCTCTGAGAGGCGCAGGGTGCCAGAGTCTGACGGACAGAGTCTTTCCTAAGGGGCTCTGGTTGGCGCGGTGCCCCAGGGCTTGTCATACTAGATTTTCAATTTTTCTTCTCCAATTTTCATCTCTAAACCTTCTAAACTCCCATGGATCTTTTCCCAAACACTTAGTATCTCTAATATTCTCAATACCCATTCGATTAGACTTGTCAAATAGCCTAGAACACGAATAAAAAACAATTGAATGTGTACTCTCGCGCAACCAACAAGAATCCAACAATTGTTCATCAAGAACTTTGATTTTCATCATTCAATCTACTCTAAATGCGTTGAATTAACACATTGGTGTGCGGGTGAAAGAACCCAACACAGAATGATCGCACATAGCTTATAGGGATCATCCTGACGAATTCCACTCGAATATCTTGGCGTTCTTGATGAATTTTTGGTATTTTCTCCTTTCTCCTTCTTCTCTTCTCTTTTCTCCCAAGCCCTAAGTGTAGTTTAATTTTCTAAAACTGACTTAAGGCTTAGTTTTACCCCCAATAATCACTTAAAAAAAATTAGGAAATAGTAGTTTGAAACCCTTACTAAAATCCGGATTGGACTTTACTCAATCTAACAACTCAACTTCCAATAAGCATATCTCCCTCATACGATATCAAAAATGTGCAAACTTGGCGGCGTTAGAAAGATATCTTCAAGAGATTTCCAACCATATCAAGAACTGACTCTAACTTATTCTGATTTAGATGTTATGGCCTTTTGGAAATGACCAAAAACTCACTTTTACAGTTAGGAAATTTTCCAATTTTTCCTATTCTTTCCAAAAATAACTATCCTTAGTTTCTTTGTTTAATCCTACATATTTTGGTTTCAGAGATGTCATAAAAATCTCCCTCTTCGGAACATTTGTCCTCAAATGAGATTTCTTTCACTAAGCTAAAAATAATAACATCAAGTCCAACACTTAACAATCTACAACAAATAACAATCATGCTTAGTACCTTTATCTGCATTCTCTCCTAATTCAAAGAGATGAGGATATCTCTTCTTCATATCCTCTTCAGCATCCAAAGTCGCTTCTTCAATAATTTGGTTCCTCAAAAGAACCTTAACTGACGTGACTTCTTTTGTTCTCAACATGCGAACTTGGCCATCTAGAATCTGAACCGGAATCCCTCATAGGACAAGTTATCCTTAATTCCAACATTCTCAGTTAGTACAATCAATGAAGGATCACCCAAGAACTTCTTCAACATAGAAATATGGAATACCGAGTGAACCCGTTCTAACTCTTGAGGTAACTCCAACTCATAAGTTGCATTGTCAACTCTGTTGGAGATTCTGTAAAGACCAATATATCAGGGACTATGTTTCCCCTTCTTACCAGATCTCATAACTCCTTTTTTTGTGAAACTTTCAGATACACCCAATCATCTACCTCAAACTCTAACGTCCTTCTCCTAACATTTATGTATGACTTTTGGCAACTCTGTGTCGTTTTCAATCTCTCTTGAATCACTTTCACCTTTCCATAGCTTGGTGAACTTGATCTGGTTCTATCAACCCTGCTTCACCAATTTCGAACTACCCAATAGGAGATCTGCATCGTCTCCGATCAAGATCTTCGTAGGGAGATATTTGGATGCTTGAATGGTAGCTATTGTTGTAAGCGAACACAATAAGAGGTAGGTGATCATCCCAATTCCCTTTGAAATCAATCACATAAGCCCTTTTCATATATTCTAAGGTCTGGTTAGTACGCTCTGCTTGTCCATCCATCTAAGGATGAAAAATAGTTCTTAAGTTAACCTTCGAACCCAAACCCTTCTACAAAGACTTCTAGAACTGAGCAGTAAATTATGCACCTCTATCTAAAATAATGGAGACTGGAACCCTATGAAGTATTACCACTTCTTAAATGTAAAACATAGTATAATACTCAATTGAATAAGTAGTCCAACCGGCAAGAAATGGGATGACTTTGTCATTCGATCGACAATCACCCAAATAGAATTATGTTGCCTGCGAGACCTTGGCAAGCCTATGATGAAGTCCATATTAATCATCTCCCACTTCCATTTTGGATGTTTTATATTTAGACCCAAACCTACAGGCATTTGGTGTTTCACTTTAACTCACTTGCAATTCTGGCATTTGGCAACAAATCCAAAAACATATTTCTTCATGCATTCCCACCAATATACCTTTCTCGACTCGCGGTACAACTTTATGGAACCCGGATGAATGGAATATCTACAGCTATGAGCCTCCTTCATAATCCTCTCTTCGAGTCCATCCAACCTAGGTACACAGAATCTACCTTGATACTTCAGCACAACATCTGCCCCTTGTTCAAAAGCTAATACTCTTTCCTTATGAACATTTGCCTTCAACTCAAGTAAAATGGGATCTTGGTCTTGCTTCTCTTTCACCTCTGACACAAATGATGACTCAGCCCCATTAGTCACCATTATTCCTCCTTCAGTGGAGTCCATAACTCTGACTCCCACTCGTGCAAGTCTGTGCACGTCTTTAGCTAACTACCTCTTATATTCTCCAACATGGGTGTTACTCTCCATGGATAACCTGCTTAAGGCATCAATAACTACATTAGCCTTACCTGGGTGGTTAAGAATAGTCATGTCGTAATCCTTGAGTAATTCTAACCACCTTCTCTATATGATATTTATATCCTTCTGAGTAAACACATATTGCAGGGTCTTGTGGTTAGTGAATATATCCACATGAAGGCCGTACAAATTGTGATGCCATATCTTCTAGGCAAAAACCACAACAGCCAACTCTAAGTCGTGGGTTGGGTAGTTCTTCTCATGAACTTTCAACTGTCTGGAGGCATAAGCTATAACCTTGTCATTCTGCATTAACACACAACCCAAACAAACTCTGATGCATCACAGTACACCACAAAACCTAGAGTACCCTCTGGTAAGGTCAGAATCGGGAGCGGTAGTCAATCTCTCTTTCAATTCCTGAAAGCTTTTCTCACAACCTTCAGACCATTGAAACTTGAATGATTTCTGAGTTAGCTTGGTCAAAGGAGATGATATTGACGAAAACTCTTCACAAGATCTCCTATAATAGCCATCCAAACCCAAGAAACTCCTTAAATCTGTCGGAGATGTGGGTCTAGGACAACTCTGAATTGTAACTATATTTTGGGTATCAACTCTAATCCCATCACCAAAAATGATGTGGCCCAAGAATGACACAGACTTAAGCCAAAACTCACACTTAGAGAACTTGACATATAGCTCCTTATCTTTCAAAGTTTGAAGAACAATCATTAGGTGACTAGCATGATCATCTTCATTCCTTGAATAAATCAGTATGTTATCGATGAACATGAGGACAAACCGATCTAAATAAGGCTTGAATACTCTTCTCATAAGATCCATGAATGTTACAGGCGCATTGGTCAAACAAAAGGACATAACCAAAAACTCATGATGCCCATATTTGGTTTTAAAACTTGTCTTTGAGATATCAAATTCCCTAACTTTCAATTGATGGTAGCCTGATCTGTGATCAATTTTCGAGAAGCAAAAATCACCCTGAAGTAGATCGAAAAGATCATATATCCTTGGGAGAGGATGTTTATTCTTGATTATCACCTTATTCAATTGGAGATAGTCTATACATATCCTAAGAGAGCCATCTTTCTTTCTCACAAATGAAACTGGAGTGCCCCAAGGTGAGACACTTGGTCGAATAAAGCCTTTGTCTGAAAAAATTTTCAATTGTTATTTTAGCTCTTTTAACTCTGTTGGTGCCATTGTGCATGGAGGAATAGATATAGGACAAGTATCTGGAATGATATTTATGTCGAATCTATTTTTTTTTCTCAAGAAGGACTATGGGTAGATCATCAAGAAAGACTTATGGGAACTCTTTTACTATCGGAACTAACTGAATGGAAGGTGCCTCAGCACTTGAGTCATTAACTCAGACTAAGGGATAGATAGACCCCTTTGAAATTAACTTTCTCACATTAAGGTATGAAATGAGACTACCCTTAGACACTACTGAACTACTACTCCACTCTATGACTCGCTTACTAGGAATATGGAACTTGACAACTCGAGTTTTACAATCTATTGAAGCATAATAGTCATGAAGTCAGTCCATACATAGAATGACATCAAAGTCAACCATTTCTAACTCTACTACTTCAGCAATGGTGTTGTTGTGATTGATGGAAATTGGACAATCACGATAAACTCTTTCTGCTAGAATAGACTCCCAATAAGCATAAACATACAAGGGTTCTCAAAGTTTTTCAGGAAGAATCTCAAACTAATTTGCAACATAAGGAGTTACAAAAGATAAAATTGTTCCTGGGTCTAACAAAGCATACACATCAAAAGTAAAGACTTTGATCATACCCGTGACAACATCTGGAGAGTTCTCTTGCTCTTGGCAGCTACTGATTGCATAGAGGAGGTTTGCCCCTCCGCCAGTAGAGAAGTGTCTCCTGTAGGTGAAGTCTGGTCTAGTGGAGCAACTGATGAAGATTGGGCTCTATTTCCCGGATTTCCACCTCCCTACTTGATCTTAAGACACTCTTTCGTGTAATGCCCCTCTTGATCTCACTTGAAGCAACCCAACTAGCCATCACGACACTTACCGGTGTGGTTTCTACCACACCTACCATATGCAAGATACCAACTACCTCCTTATGCCACACTACCTTAGGACTTGGTTGGTCGAGCCTTGAGGTTCTACAAATACTGGACATTATACTCGCCTCTATTTCTAGGCGCAGGTGCACTAGCAGATGATGGTGCATGCCCTTTTGCTTATGAAATTGTGGTCGACTTGAACCACCCTTCTATTGACCAGATTTATTCCCCGACTTAGTTTTCTTGTTCCTATACTCATCTTTGTCCCTCGGCTTTTCTTCTTCAACTTTTTGCACATAGACCATTAACCTTGAAATGTACATGTCCCCAATCAACATTGCAGCCTTACATTCTTTACTTGAAGCACGACCCAAGGCAATAGCAAACAAGCTCATTCTACTCCTCATATCTCCTGAGCATAGCGAGATAGCTGGGTGAACTTTAACCCATACTGAAGAACATTCAAGCAGTCCTATTTCAAAGTAAGGAACTCTCGTACCTTTGCTTCCTTTAGTTCTCGGGGAAAGAAACTCCCCAAGACGGCTTCTTCAAAGCAAGCCCAACTTGGATTTGTTGCATCCTCATCTCTGTTCTCCTTCCACTGATCAAACCAAGTCCTAGCCATATTCTTCAGTTGACATGCGGCTAGTTCATCTTTCTTAACGTCTACCACATGCATCACATCGAAGACCTTTTTCAACTCTTCCACAAAGTTTTTTGAATCCTCAGGTGTCAGTGTTTTCCTATCAAGCTCTTCTATGTTGCCCGAATTGGTTGGTCACCGCTTGTCATAACAACAGGATAGCCTCACAGAATTCAACATTGGTGGCTTCTCCTTTAGGTTGCATATTCGGTACATTAGGTACCTTTGGCTCTTCGATATTCTTTCTGGATGGACATCCTTGTGCTGCTCTTCGTGGAGGCATGATAATCTAAAACACACGTAAGCATGACTTAGAGCGAATTTAAAGATATAATCTAACGCATGAAAAAGGAATATGAAAGATGTGAGGGATTCCCAAATGTTGTAGCCTCCTAATAAAGATGTGGCACGCTTCACACCGATGACTAAGACTCTACAGACACGGCTTCATAGGCTCCCTAGGTTTCTTGAACTTTGTGATCTGATACCAAATTTTTCACGCCTCAGCCTACACCCTGGACGTGGCCGACACCCAATGATCATTTTTGGCCTTGGGCGAACCCTTGGTCTGGCTAACCTAACTCCACGGAAGACTTAATTTACTCAATTATAAAACTAGAATAATTCTCATGAGAAATACTTTTAAAAATTGTCTTGGCCAAATTGTCACTTTAGTCTCCACCTTTGAACATATGTTATGTAAGATAAGAAGATACTCAAACTGAACAATATGACTGACTATCGATCTATGAAGCCTCTAAAATAACTAGGATGAATGTTGGGACAAACCCCTCAACATTCTATAAGGAAAATATTAAAAGCAATAAAGGGTTCTCCGGATGTAATGAAGCTCACCACTGACTCTGGATGCTCAATTGGATCAACGAGGCGCTGGATGTTGATCCTGATTACCTGTGTCTGCATCATAAGAGGATACAGGCAAACTGGTATTAGTATATTAAATGTACGAGTATGTGAGTTGGAATGCTAAACAACCGCATAAAGCTTGAAGGGATTAAGCAGAACTTACCTAGGCTTTGCTCGACTCATGAAATACTAACTCAATATAAAGTAGTAAGGACACATGAAATATATATATAATAAAACTTGTAAAACAATGTAAACAACTTAGTTCGTTAAGGATAATGCAATAACAAACTCAACTTTACTTATAATGAAAATAATATAGTTTCCGTGGGAGATTCTCTAACCAACAACCATCGTTAGGAGCCTAAGCGATGGTACAACGTCTTACCTCACGTTGCAATATGACCGCTCTATACCATGTCATCAGTATAGTTACTAAACTACTAAGCAAATCCACTAGTCTATGCTAAAAAAAACATTAAAGAATCACCTAAAAAGTATGATTCTTTCTCTGTCTATGTTGGCTACATGGTTTATGGAGACTTCAGTTGTTATGAACTCGCGTCCCCCTATCAATGCAATATTCCTCCGAAAAGTACTTAGCTCATGTGTTTTTAAACAACTTCTTCTCTGGTTTGAGGAAATTGATTAAACTTAGCTTTAAAAACTCTCTTGAAAATTATAGTTCCCTCTTTCTAAAACTAGTCAAAGGCTCTGTGGAAGTCTAGCTTCCTTTCTTTTCTCAAAACCTGTAAAAAAAAAATTGTAACTCTTAGGGGACTACTTATTTCCCTTATAGCTCTTTGAGAAATGCTCTCACTTTTTGCTCTTTGCTTCACTTGAAACTTAACTTTTATGGAATACTTAGTTACCTTATAAATTTTGAGGTTTAAACTCAATTATTATTCTTTGCTCAACTTGTAGCTTGGGCCTTAAAAAAAAAAGTAAAAAATGTTTGTTTAAACTCTTGAAAACTTTAAGAACTTACTTTGATTTGATTCTTAACTTTTAACTTCTTTAACTTTGATATTAACTTTCCTTGAATTAGATTATCTATTGAAGGATCATGATATCATATTTATGGATGACTACATGATGTTTAGATGTACTTTATTGTCTTGGATTCAACAAAGAAACATAGGTACATCACTTAGGAACTAGTACGAAAAGATGGGGGAAGAATAGGGTCTCTAGTTGGCCTTGGCTCTTTGAGAGACTCGGGGCATCGATCCTTACCGATTGACACTGTCCTCAGGCGTTCTAGACGGAGCACCGGAGCTTGACGGACAGAGTCTGTCCTGAGGGGCTCTGGTTGGCACGGCGTCCCAGGGATTCTGATTTTCATCTCTAAACCTTCTAAACTCCCATGGATCTTTTCCCAAACACATAGGATCAGTAATATTCTCAAACCCAATTGATTAGACTCGTAAAACAACGCGGAAACACTAATAAAAAACAAATAAAGGTATACTCCAACTCAACCAACAAGAATCCAACAATTGTTCTTCAAGAACTTCGATGATCAACATTCAATCTACTCTAAATGCGTTGAATTAAACATATTGGTGTGTGGGTGAAAGAACCCAACATAGAAAGATCTCAGATACCTTATGGGGATCACCCCGATGAATTCCACTCGAAAATCTTGGCGTTCTTGATGAATTCTTGGCCTTTTCTCCTTTCTCCTTCTTCTCTTCTATTTTCTTCCAAGACCAAAGCGTATTTCAATTTTCTAAAACTGAATTAAGGCTTAGTTTTACCCTTAATGAAACCTTAAAACACATTAGGAAATAGTAGGGCAAAAAGACTACTTTACCTTTACTAAAATTTGGATTGGACTTTCCTCAAAACAATAACCCAACTTTCGATAGGCATATCTCCCTCATACGATATCGAAAATGCACAAACTCGGAGGAGTTATAAAGATCTCTTCAAGGGATTTCCAACTATATAAAGAACTGACCCTAACTCATCCTAAGCTAGAAGTTATGGTCATTTGAAAATGATCGAAAACTAACTTTACACTTGAATTTTTTTCCATATTTTTCCTATTCTTTTCAAAAATAACTATCCTTAGTTTCTTTGTATTAAAATAGGTTTTAAAACTGTCTTATTTATTTTAATATATGTACATTGATTAGAAATATGTATATGCAAACGAATTTATTCAAACCAAATCAAGTAAAGTTAAGAAATGGATATTTACAAGTTCTTTTTTTCCCTTTTTTATATATTTATATTTTTTTTGTGTGTTATTGTTGATAAGGAACATATATATTTATATCTAACTGCTAGAAATTAGAATTTGTGTAGGATTGAGATTTTTGAGTTTGAATATTTTAGAATTGTGTTTTTTATTATTATTTTTTTTAATTGTAATTATATTTTTTTTGACGTTTTTTTTACTTTTATTTTGTTTTAGCTTTTACATTCTGTTTCCTTCTTATCTTTTATTTATTTATTTATTTTTGTCAACATTCTGTTTGTTTGTTTTTTTCTTACTTTTTGTGTAACCTTTTTGTGTTACGTTTTCTTTACTTTACTTTTTTTCTTTTTATTATTTTTCTTCATTCTTTTCCTATTTACATTCGTTCTTTATTCTTCTATTATTTTTTCTTCTGCTTTCTCATTATTTTTTATTTAGTTTTCCTAATTATTTGTTTCTTATTTTTTATCATAAAGCTATAAATTATATTAATATATCATTTTGTTTTTTATCTTAATAATTCGAATTAAAGCGATAATCATTTTGCTTTTATCCTAAAGGCAGAATTATTATTTTTTAAATCCAAATAATATATTAAAAAGACTAAAACATATTCTACAAAGCTTTTCTAAATCATTAATCAACCAAATTTATATTATAGCCTAATCTAACAAATCTATAATAAATTATTATCTCTAAATCACTTCGATTACTGATCAAATATCTAAGCAATTACGTAACGAGCACGCAATTAACTACATGGAATAGCAATCATCAATAAACATGCTAGTATCTTCCAAAAACTAAATGGGCCTAATCATAAAATAAAGGGCAACTTTCACATATAGCAAAGAAAAAATTCATATTTGTATGCTATAGCAAAGTTTGCATAATTGCGCTCCATAGCAAACATAAAACTGTATAATTCGCTATACATATACAATTGTATAATTAGCTGGTCTAAATTGTATAATTCGCTGGCCTATTTCGTTGCAATTGTATAATTCGCTATCCTATTTCACTGCGATTGTATAATGCATAATTGTAGAATTCGCTGCAATATTTTTATAAAATTTGCTTTGCATACAGTTGAATCGAATTAAAATGTATGTATATTGCATAATTATAAGTGTATAGCAAGAAGATATATATTTTTGCATATGTATATACAATTTTCTCTCGCTTTATACAAAACAGAAATAGAATTTATACACTTCTGTGTATAAAGAGAGAGAGGCGAGCGAGAATGGAGAGTGGCGAGCGGGATTTTGGGGAGAGAGACACCTGGCAAACTTTAGCTAACGTTTGTTATGAAGCACAATTAAATCAAACCCTAGCTACTCCATTTATTTTAGGTTATTAGTTTGCTATTATATACAATTTTCTCAAATAACTCTTAAAAGAACAAATAAACAGAGAACATTATTCGAGAAAATATGAGACCTTAATGGAACAAATATTTTCTTATTATTTTACATAAAAAAAAAACTCAAGCATATTCTTTACATAAACCTTTTAATAAAAATAAAATAAATAAAAATTATGGCAAAAATGCACCTTCAAATTATTTTAGAATAACCAATGGAGAGTAACATATAAACCTATAGATTTCCAAATTTAGCAAGGACAACTTTTTTTTTTCTGTCTCCTCTCCTTTTTTTCCTTTTTGGTTTCTGCCCGTATATGTGCATTTGTAGGAATATGTGTGTGTGTGTGTGTGTAGAGGAGTGTGTCTCGTGTGAAAAGAAAGGTGAGGTGAGTGCGGGGGAGGGGGGATGGTGAAGTGGGGTTGGGGGTAATGCATGGGTAGGTTATTTCTTTTTTTTTTTTGTTTTTTTCTTCTTTTTTTTTGTTAATAAATAAATAATAAAGTTAACTAATTATTTTAAAATAATAAAATATAAGAAAACTCAAATAGCTAGTCTAAAGTATTATTAAAAAATACTAGCTTATTTATAAAATTTATATTAAAAGAGGACATATTTTTTTGTAGTTTTTCAATCTTTTAAAATAAACTTACCAAAATACGAGAAAGATAAAATAGTTATTTTATATATAAAAGCAATTTTTATGTACTAAAAATGGTGTAATGCCTGAAGTTCGGTCAAAAATTACGTGACTACAATCTTACACTAGGGTATCAAATAAGAATAAGATTATTATGCCTTAAGCAATACAACTCTCTAGCAACATCTCTAAACTATGCCCTTTTGTATGAACATTGCAGATCATTAGCTGCAACTCATAATTGCTACAAGGATTTATGACTACTCTTACCGAGGTCCAAGTTAAATTGTCTACTCTTACTACTTTCAAGCCTAATATCTAAATCATAAGATTGTAAATGTGAGATGGTCATACTTATCTAAACTACAAGATTCATGTTCTATACCGCTTATAAGGAATCTCATCCAAAGAATACTTCTCTTTTTAGCTGCATTTAACCAACCTTGAGCCCATATCATGAAACACCTAATGCATCATGTATTTGTCAACATGTTAACAACACCACATGCAAGCCTAGTACTACAACCACTCCATGGACTCCTTCTAACCGATCTGTGTAATAATTTTGCATTCTCTCATCATCGCTACCAAGTGCGATTTCACATCTAACAATTGGGAACCGAATAACTGCTCCCATTTAACTATTACTCATAGTAAAACACCATCATATTCCTTATCCACATTATAACATTAGATGGAATAAGAACACCTGCACTACCACAATAAGAGACATCAACCTTGTTATTTTATCACTAGTCAACTATTATCATCAACACCGTTGTCAAAATTGAAAAAGGATCACTGAAAGAGTTTAGAACGAAAGATCATAAGTACTACAATACTCCGTGTCGTAGAAAACCAAAAATGCATATTTCAAAAGTTGTAGGTGGCAACAACGGGCACCAACCACGGACCATAGGGTGACCCATGGTCTGTTATGGTGGTCTGTGGTTCACCACCTGCGACCCTACCCCTGAAAGCCTTGAAATTTTGGCCAAGTGTCGACCCATGGTCTGACTTACGTGTCGTAAGCCTGGCCACAGACTATGGTCCTGGTCCATGGATTGAAGCCCCATATTCGAGCCCCTATATGGCGATAGATGGTTCACCAACACGGACCGTCATTCGATCCACAGTCCGTGGGTCTGGTCCGTCGGTTGGCCCCAACAACAGTTAAGTCTGGGGTCGTTTAGTCTTTTACTTTTGCGTTGGATACCTAAACTACGTTGTTTAACCCCTAAACTTTGTATTTTTTGTTAGCTTTAGTTTAGTAACTAAATTAGAAGTCACCATAAGCAAATCATTCACCACAAAGTTAGAAAATTAGAACGCACGATGAGAAAGAGTCCACCAAGACTTAGTAAAAATGTAGTAGGTTTTCATCAATTTCAGCCCCGAAATCAAAAGATCTCTTCGTGGAATTATTCACCAGGTATGTGGAATTTCATTATTGGGTTCCTTTCACCCATTAGGTCCCTAGATTTTTGTAAGAATATTTATTCCCTCAATATTATCTAGACCTACAGTTTCTTAATGTTAGAAATTGTTGGGTTTTAGTAATTATAATTATCCAAATCAGATTATCATGTAGTAGTATCATTTTTGCATGTATTCATCCATAAACTCAGAACCCTAGCTACGTGGTTTGTTTAGTTCATAAATTACACATGCTAGGTCAGATACTTTAGATATACATGCCTCATATTCATGAATTACACATGGTAGGTCAGATACTTTAGATACACATGCCTCATATTTAAATGTTTCATTATCAGCATATTAATATTGCATTTTTAGCTAGCATGACAATATTTTGAGCTATCCAGTATTACATAAATTCAATTACAAATTGTTGGTTGTTTAATCAATTCAGAGAATCTTAACACCGAGTGGACTAGGGTCATTCACCCTCAAGTCCCAAAACTATGTGCCCCGTAGGTTGTAGTACCCTATGTGGGCACCATTTTAGTTTTCACGCCCGTCATGCCTCTATATCTTTTGTCATGTATATTGGATCCTATCGATGGGGCGTATACATCAAACTCAATATTTGGCTAATGTCGTTTTAGGTCGGTTAGTAGTAGCTCCCACAATTCAGTCAGATTCTATTGCATTGAGCATGTTATCAGTTGTAGTTCAGATTTAGTTTCATCATGTTAAAAACTTGGTAATTGCGCTTAGTTATTTTATGATTCAGTATTCTTAGTTAGTATCATGCTTATCTCATATCATTGTTAAGATATTATGCATTGGTTCAGTTATGTTATTGTTCAATTTTATTCTATGGTGCATGCTTAGTATCCTTCAAGTATTAACACATACTCAGCGCTACATCTTCTAGTGATGTAGGTTCAGCTTCTCATCTTCCACATCACGTTTAGATCAGTTCACAATCTTAGGTTCAATAGCATCAGTGGTGGGTCCTCATTCTTCTAGGTCAGTTGACATGATTATCATTATTTTCTTTCAATTTTAGTTTCAATTTTTAATAGATTTGGATGGGCATGTCCCGGCAATTCTAGTCAATTTGAGTTTATTTCGGACATAGTTCGATTCAGCTATAATGTTAGAGTTTGAATTTTCAGATGTTGTTTAAGCTCTCACTTTTATAGAATCAGATTTAGTAAATGGGTTTTTCCCCATAATTTTATATTACCTCATGATTTAACTTCTACACAATATCTATTGATTCAGTTTATATTTGTTATGCTTATATAAAGCAAGCAGGGTTAGCTTGGGGTCACTCGTGATCTTAGGTCTTGTGTTTACGTCCTGGTTTAACTTCGGTGCGTGAAAAACTTTTTTATTAGAGCCTTAGTATTAAGAGTCCTGGGATGTCGGAAAAGTTGCACTAAGTAGACTCTTTTTCATGGGTGTGAAGTGCACTGCATCTAATGAGAAGGAGGATACAAAGTGTTTTAGGAAAAACATTACTTTCTTTTTATTCTTATCGTGTGTAAGGTATGATCAAATTTCTCATTTCTAACTTGAATTTACGCATTTCAGATTGTGTCTCCTCGTATATCATATGGAAGGAATAACAATACACATAATACTAACGTAGCTCCTCCAGTCCCAAATTAGGATTTTTGAATGCTGAGTTTCGGAAGCCATTCAACTTTTGGCTTAGAGTGTGACTAATTAAACAACCAGTAGCTTCTAGTTCCTGCAAATGCTAGTGGTGGATCAGTGGAAGCCAGGGTTTGTGACTTTGTTAGGATGAATCCGCCAGAGTTCTTAGGATTGTAGATTGGTAAGGATCCATAAAGCTTTATAAATAAGGTAAAAAAGATCTTCGGAGTGATTCAAGTGACCAGTAATGATAGGGTAGAGATGGCATCCTATTAGTTGAAGGAAGTAGCTCACATTTAGTATACTCACTGGAAGGAAAACAGGGGTACTAATGCGCTCCTATCACTTGCGAATGCTTTGGTGAAACTTTTCTAGACATGTTCTTCACGAGAGAGTTGTGGGAGGCAAAAACTAAGGAGTTTATGAATTTGAGGCAGGTTTCCATGTTAATCCAAGAGTATGGACTCAATTTCACCCAACTCTCCAGTTATGCTCCTCACATTGTTATCGATTCGAGGGCTCTAATGAAAAAGTTCTACATGAGGTATTCGACTTGGTGAAAATAGAGTGTAGGAATGTTAGGTTGCTGGAAAATATGAACATCTCTAGGATCATGACTCAAACTTAGTAGGTTTGAGCAAGAATCTTCAGATCGTGCACCTTCATCATCTAGTTCTCAATCCTATAAGTTCTGACAAGATAAAAAAGGTAGGGCATCAGGCTCTAAATCTCAAGGTACTATCTTAGGGACCGAAACCTACCAACTTTTCGAAAGTGTGGTAAGAACCATCCAGGGGAGTGTCCTTCATAAAGGAAGGATGTTTTGGGTGTGGTCAGTCTGCTCACAGGTTGAGAGATCGTCCTTAAGTAGGGTCAAGGAGGAACTAATAGTAGAGCTTAGTCTACAACTTAAGCTTTGCCGATATGTTACCCGCCTTAGCAGGGTAACTCATCTAGTACAGGTGGTGGACGACACCAAAATAGTTTGTATGCTCTTCAGGCTCCTTAGGATGAGGAAGATTCTCCTCATGTGGTCACTACTTAATTACAAGTCTTTAACTTATTTATATGTTTATGTATTGTTAGACCCAGGGGCTACTCTTTCTTTTGTAACCCTTCTATCGCAGCCAACTTCAGTGTTAGTCCAAAAACCCTCTGAAAACCCTTCTTAATCTCTACTCCAGTCGGTGACCCAGTCATAGTTAGACGGGTATACTGAAATTGCTTGTCACGCTATCCTAGAAAGTCACCTCAGCAGATCTTCTAGAGTTTGAAATGGTAGACTATGATGTAATTTTAGGCATGGATTGCTTATATTCCCATTATGCCTTAGACGATTGTAGAACAAAGATTGTTCATTTTCAGTTTCAAGACTAACCAATCTTAGAATGGAAGTGTAGTATATTAGAGCCGATAGGTCAATTAGTTTCTTACCTTAAGGCCAGAAAGATGATTTCAAAGGGTTTTCTCTATCATCTAGTTCGGGTTAAGGACTTAAGCTCCAAAACCCCAACTTTTGAGTAAGTTCTAGTAGTTAAATGAGTTTCCAAATGATCTTCCCGGAGTTCGTCCCGAAAGGGAAATCGACATTGAAATTAATGTCCTTCTACATACCCAACCTATTTCTATTTCTCCTTGTCGAATGGCTCCAGCTGAGCTTAAGGAATCAAAAGAGTAGTTGAAAGAACTTCTAGATAAGGGCTTCGTCAGGCCTACTATTTCCCCATGAGGTGCACCCGTGTTGTTCTTGAAAAAGAAAGATGGTTCTCTCATAATGTACAACGACTATAGGTAATTTAACAAATTCACAATCAAGAATAAGTATCTTATCCCCAGTATTGATGACTTATTTGACCAACTTTAGGGTGCTAGTCATTACTCAAAGATAGACCTCATATTCGGTTATCATCAACTTAGATTAAGAGATAGTGACATCCCAAAAATAACCTTCAGAACTTGGTATGACCATTATGAATTTGTAGTTATATCATTTGGACTAACCAATGCTCCTGCAGCTTAATTGGTTTGGTGAACAGAGTGTTCATGCAGTTTTGGACTTGTTCATTATCCTCTTTATTGGTGATATCCTCATTTACTTTAGGAATGAGTAAGAAAATGCGAATCATTTGAGGATTGTCCTGCAAACTCTCAAGGACTGCCAGTTATTCGCTAAGTTTAGAAAATATGATTTTTGGCTGAAGTCCATTTCTTTCCTTGGTCATATTATGTCCAGCGAAGGAAACCGAGTGGATTTTAAGAAGATAAAAGCAGTGAAACAATGGCCCAGACCTACCCCTCCTACAAATATCAGAAGTTTCTTGAGTTTGTCTAGTTTTGTCTAGTTATTACAGAAGGTTCACAGAAGGATTTTCATCCATAGCCTCTCCATTGACTAAGTTAACTCAGAAGAAATTTAAGTTTTAGTAGTCAGATGATTGTAAGAAAAGCATTGCAGAACTGAAAACTAGGTTGACTAGAACTCCTATTTTGAACTTATGAGAGGGTTTAGACGGCTACGTTATCTGTTGTGATGCATCCAGAGTCGGCCTCTGTTTTATATTAAGAATCGGGTAAGGTTATAGCTTATGCTTCTAGACAGCTTAAGTTACATGAGAAGAACTATCAGCCTCATGACCTCGAGCTCGCGATAGTGGTGTTTGCACTTAAGATTTGGAGACATTACTTCTATGGTGATCACGTAGATGTGTTCACAGACCATAAGAGCCTTCAGTATGGGTTCCTTTCACCCATTAGGTCCCTAGCTTTCATTTATAATCTTGACTCCGTGAATATTATCTAGACCTAGGGTTTCTTGAATGTTAGAAATTGTTAGGTTTTAGCTGTTACAATGATCCAAACCAAATTATCATGTTTGTAGTATCGCTTTTGCTCAGATTCATTTATAAACTCAAAACCCTATCTATGTAGTTATTTTAGTTCATGAATTACAAATTTTAGGTCAGATATACATGCCCCGAATTTAAATGTTTCTGTAAATTTTGCATCTTAAGTTAGCATATCATTATTTAAAGCTATCTAGTATTACAGAAATCCAGTCACAAATTTTTAATTACATAATCAAATGGGAGATGCTTAATACCGTGTGGATTAGGGTCAATCACCTTCAAGTTTCAGAACTACGTGCCTCGTAGGTTGTATGTCCCCTTTGTGGGCATCCTTTTAGTGATCATACCAGCCATGCTTCTATAACTCTATCCTGGCATTTGGGCCTTCTCGGTAAGGCGTATGCATTAGACTCCACACTTAGCTCATGTGATTTTATGTCGGTTATTAGTAACTCCCACAGTTCAGTCAGATTCAATTGCATTAACCATGTAAGCAATTATAGTTCAAGTTTCAGTTTCGGCATGTTATAAACTTGGTCATTGCACTCAGTTATTTCATGATTCAGTATTCTCAGTTAGTATCATGCTTATCTCATATTATTGTTCAGATATTATTCCTTGGTTCAGTTATGTTATTGTTCAGCTTTATTTCATCATGCATGCTCTATAACTTTCAAGTACTAATGCATACTTTGTGCTACATCTTATCGTAATGTAGGTTCAGGTTCTCAGATTCCAGGTCACACTTCGATCGGTTCTCGATCTTCAATTAAGCAAAATCAATGATGAGTTCTCATTCTTCGAGGACGGCTGGTATGATTGTCTTCCTTTGCTTTCAATTTTAGTTTCAGTTTTTTCTAGATTTAGTTGGGGCATGTCCCAGCACTTCTAGTAAGTTTAGAGGCTTATTTATGACATATTTACATTTATCTATGTTGTTGGAGTTCAACTTTTCAGGTGTTCTTTAACCTCTCACTTTTATACTTCAGATGTAGTATATGGGTATTTCCCCATCATTTCTGATTACCTCATGATTTAACTTCCGCACAACATTTATTGATTTAGTATATCTTTAGTAGGCTTATGACTTGTCAGCAGGGTTAGCTTGGGGTGACTCATGATCCTAGGTCCTGTGTCCACGTCCTAGGGGTAGATTCGGGGCGTGACAAGTACGATTCAATCAAGACGTGTGATACAAAAATATAGATTGCATAATGTTGTTTTGTTAGCCATTGAAAGTAAATCATAAATTCGTCATACTGAGCATAATATGAGGGCTTATATGAATAGGTTGATATCATAAGGATGAGATAAGTTTATGAATTTAGATTGAAATCATTGAGATAAGTCTTTGCCTTTCATTATGCGAATCAAGCATAGATGTGAATCTATTTAATGTGTATGAGCATAGTTCATAGACACAATTTTGATATTAGAAACATCAACAAGATGTTGTAATGAATGAGTTTTGAGGAATACACTAGAGTATGCATGGATTGATATATCTCTAAACCTTTTTTTTCAACACATTGCTATCTAATTTTCCACACTTGACTTGGTTTCTCATCTTATTATCTGCCCTTAGGTCCAAATGTGATACTTTAAAGCTATAAATTTATTCCATCATCTCTAAACTAGTCTATATTTGCTTTACTTACTCAGAAATGTTAATCTTATGGCTACCAAACTCTCCATGTGCATGCACTAAGATTATTTCTAAGTCTTCTTCCTTGGATGCTTCTCGTAACTCCTTACGACTTTAAGTCTTAAGGAAAAACAATAATCCTCACATCAACCTATTCGTTATTGACAACTCAAATATACTATCTAGGTTCATATATAAAGTCATAAACTTATAGAAAATATACACTAAAATTGAGTTACTTTAATAATGCCATTAATAAAAGTTACTCTAATTTCAAATGTCATAAAATATTTATTTAATTATATTTAGATAATAATTATATATAATATTATAGTATATACAACACTTGAAAACTCAATATATGTAGTAAACATTATTCATACAATTAATTAATCATTTAATTTTAAGAGACTATAGTCATTAGTATATGAATAACTCGGATGTTGTGGTTTCTCCTCATAGCTCATGAAACGTGTATTTTGTATCTCATAGACTTAATAATGTCTATTTACTATTTCTTGAACTTTGTATCATTTCTTTAGTGCTTAACTATATTTATTTAATCTCAATGTTGAATTTCTTCATCTTCCTATCATTATTAAAATATCAACTTTTGAAATGTCAATGTATATATAATCAATCAAAGATTTATTTTCCTGATAAAATAAACTCAACTTTTTCATTCATTTTCTCCATACACGAAGAGTTTAGAAGCTATAATCAATATTTAGCATAATTGAGCTTTTGATGATTTAGTAGTGAACCAACGGATGTAATCCTGATGGCCTAATATATGCTGCTTCTTGGAAATGCATTTGGTATATGAAATGAAGTTTTTTGTTATTTTCTTGTTGCATCTTCTAACCAAAATAAAATTACATACTTTTGAATAGACCTAAAGATTATGTATGACATTCTAAAGATAGTGAAGTTACTGGACATGTATGGAAATAGCATGGTTGTCTTGAATGTGGTACATCATAATTTATATACTTGTGCCTTTTTTTGTTGGTAAAAAAGCAAGTTAGTCCTATTTAGGTATTTTAATCATTTTTCTAATATTATAAGTATGAACGTTAATTCTATGTCAGCAACTCCCATAATGTTAGACGTTATATCATGTTAATTAGTTTTACATAGTTCAAACATTTCGTATTTTATGAATGACTTCCTCCGTTCTTTTGAAGTTGTTAATATTTTTTTAATATTCAAACGATATAAACTTTAACTAACATTTTCATATATCTTTTCTATCATATTGAAATTTAAAAAGTTATATTCTATAGCACTTTCTGTATAGTTTTAAATTATCAAAATTCTTATTTCAAAATATCAAATTAGTGTAATCTAAATTACCTTTAAAAAATTAATCCAATTGACTCTCAAAAAGCTTAATATGAAAACTTAACAGGAATAGTGAGAGTAATAACTAAAGTTGTGTTAAAATTAGATGATATTATTGTGTTTGACTAAACACATACTTAGTAGAATAGTACATAAAATTAGGCATGCATAAATCTTCTAACAATAACAATCTTTGGAAACATGATGAGTTTGAAGATACAAAATTAGGCATGTACAAATTTTATGAAAATAATAGAGGATAATGTGCAATGCACATTCCGAAAGACTAGTGAAAGAAAAAAAATAAGAAAGTCGAATAATGATAATCAAAGAAGTCAAAAAATATTTTTTGTATGAAAAAAATAAAGTATACTCTTACCGTTATAGTAGAGCGCTCATATATACCCTTCATATGACGTAATTGAAACAAATAGTTTTATGATTGTTTTTATTTAATTTTTTAAAAGAATCATGTAGGTGTGTGTGTGTGTATATATTCTATTAAAACTATTTTTTTCAACTACGTCAGATGAAGGGTATATATGAGCTCTATTATAACGGTAAGAGTATATGTGAGTCATTTGTATAATAGTAAGGTATATGTGAGTCGCTTTCATAATGAGGGATATATTTGCTCTAAATGAAAAAGTTAAGGGATATATCAAACCCTTCTCTGTTATTACTACTAAGAACTGCTAAAAATGACGCACAGAAGAGCAACGAACTGCGTCGCTCCAAAAACGACATCATTTGCCACACCGTCTCTCGTTTTTTAATAAAAATATTATTTTAAAACAATTTTACAAAAAGCGATGGACGGCATCTCTTAGTCCGTCTCTTTTTTAGCGAATTTTCGCATCAAATATACATAAAATTAATAATTATTTATTTAATATAAGTATAGACGTAAGACGCTTTTAATTAAAAAAGAATATATATATATATATATAAAGGTTGCCCGGGCCCAACAAAAACAAAGTTACCGGAAAGGTTATTACAATATACGGAAAAGGGCCTAAAATACCGTCAAAGTATTGAAAATGGTACAAAATTACCCTCCATCCACCTATTGGCTCCAAAATATCCTCCCCACCCACCTATTGGGTCCAAAATACCCTTGTCATCCACCTTTTGGTTCAAAATTACCACTTATTAACGATTTCATATTTAAACTATTTAAATATTTTTTTAAATACGTGGCGCTCAATTATTTGTTATAATTTAACTTATTAGTATAATTTATAAATCAATTCACTACCCACCCATTACTAATTAAACCGCTCTGAATTAATAAACCCGTCACGTTATTAATGCAATAACAGAAAAGCTACTATCAATTGAGTGTTTTTAAAAATTTGAGGCAAAAATATCTATAGAAGTAAATTATCATACATTCAAGTGTCTAAATAAAAATTACCGATAAACTTAAAAGTCTGACTATGTTCATCTTAATTATTTTTACGTCTCAATTATGTGATGTTACTTCATAGGTAACTTTATTTTTAAAATAATATATTAAAGATTTTAAAACAAAACATAAATATTTATAAAATTATATTTAAAAAAAGTGCATGAATTAATTCGGAATGTATTGTTTTTAACCTTTAATCATAAATTTCTAATTCAATTTTGAGAGAGAATCCTATTGAAAATATCCTCCTAAATAAGCGGCTCAATATAAATTTAATTGGGGCTTCGATTTGGACTCGAATAGTTTTGGATGTCATTTTTAGAAATCTATAATTTCATCGTGTTTTAATACTGTTAATGACTATTTTGATATTATAATTGGATTATTAATTGGGTGGGATTAGTTAGTAATGGATGGATAGTGGGTTGGTTTATAAATTATATTAATAAATTAAATTATAACCAATAGTTGAAAGTCAAGTATTTTAAAAAATATTTAAAAAGTTTAATTTTAAAACAATTAAAGAAGTGATAAATTTTGAACCCAAAGGTAGATGACAAGGGTATTTTAGAGCTAATAGGTGGATGAAGGGTAATTTTATACAATTTTCAATACTTCAAGGTTATTTTAGGCCCTTTTCCGTACAATATATAATGCTCATAAGTAAAGGGGAGTAGTTTAGTGATTGAGTTGAGTATGCATCTTGATTAGTCTGCAGGAGGTATTTCGTTTGGGAATAACCATTTTGGAAATGAGGGACAAAAAAGGATCGTAGTAGTATTGTTTTAGAATGAAAACTTAAACTTATTTTTGTCGTCAGTAGGCATAGGCAAGTTGAATCAACTATTTGACATAGTTTGAAACGCCGACTTTTCATAAGGCATGTACAAAGTGTAACATTTGTTGCATTGGATGAACTCCAACACTGGTAACCCTGCAAAGATGCAAGTGAAGATGTATTAGGCATAAATTTTCGCAAGAGAAAGTGTTTTTATAGTTGCTACATGAAATTAAATTGTATACATTGCTTTTGTGGTTCAATCTACAAACACACAAATTTAGCAATGATCTATGAAGAATTTGCTTAGACCCATTCAAGAAGTTGCGCTCTGGAATTAACATGAGAAAGAATGTGGTAGACAAACTGGGTTGAAATCTTCTCCTGTGCTTAAATTATACTTATGACAATTAATCAGGTTGGTAAAGTGAATAAGGAGGTAGTTAATTCATAACAGTTTCGAAATTAAATGCAGAAACTCGCATCTCAAAATCAAAGCATATGAGGAACAATAATTACTTAAATTTACTCAGAGGAAGGAAACATTACCTTTAGTACTTTCATTTTTTAAAAAAGGAAAGACATTGTCAATAAACTTAGGCTAAAACCAACAGCAAACAACTTGTGTATTATTTCCTTATACTTATCATGGTCATCTATGGGCACATAGTAAAAGACAAAAGCTATAATGATCAAGGAGCAGACTAACCATTGAAAATAGATGGTTTATCAACTTGGCGAATAACACACCGATAAATAACATTTGCCTCTTGAATGGACTTGTTTTGCTTACTAAAAAAGGATTAGACTATATATTATACGATTAAAGCCCTCGTATTATCGATTTTCAACTTAGAATGGTGAATCATGTGATGGTGCCAGGGAATGAAGGTTAGATCAAAACATCTTGTTCAAGCTTATCTTGTTGTATTTTGAAAAAGAATAGGTTTCTTCCAATATACACTGACCTGCATGTTCCCTGTGGGGAGTAGTAGTTGCACTCACTGCAAAGAAAGCAGAAGAAATACGCAAACATCAAATAGGTTGCATACTTATTCATATAAGTTCAAAACAACATATCTAGTTTTATTATGTGCTTTAGGTAGTCTTTCAATAGAGTAAAGGTCTAAAAAAGTCCACTATATTTGTTCTCGCAACTACTTCATAACACTAATCTCCACAGTACTTGATAACTTTATAAATTAACATTACTGTCAATTGTACGAAACGAATAAAAATGTTACTTTTGAGATATCATGACATGAGTGATTTTCAGATTTGCTTCTTCAAAACTATTCAAGAGTTGCAGGCTGAAAATCTTACAGCGAAATGTGGATTTTTGAGTAGCAATAGAAATTTGCAGAGGAAAGTTTGATGAAGTTAACAAAATCAAAGTGAATTGTTACCTTAGCTATGGAAAGGCTCTGGGAATAATTTTATTACACACTATATTATATAAATTTCAACAAAATCTAATAATAGGACCTTGAGTTTGTAGAGAAGAAATTGTCTACTTTTAAGAGCTGAATCCTATATCAAACTGAGAAAATCATAGGAAAAATTGAAGGCTCAGTAAAAGTCCAAGTTAGAATCTTACACATGATGATTGTCGATATGAGATAAAGCGCAAAAATACAAAAATACATGAAGTCGAGAAAGGCTTAAAAATATAGAGAAACCCAAAGTCAAGTTGAAACGAGAAGTCGAAGAAGCCTCGCTGGCAAGAGAATTACAAAAGGATTGCGAAATCAAATAGCAGAGACCGAGTTAGGGAATCAGAATCAAAGAAACGAAAAGACCCGTGAAATTTGTGTAAAAGACGCTCACCTGATATATCTAGGAAGCAGCGACAGACTCCACCAACGTGCAAAATTGAGAGCAGGCGAAGAGGAGAACCGAGAATCGAGGTGCCAAGATGACGGTGTTTGTTGGTCGGCCAAATTTGACGCGTGGCGGTGCTGCACATCAAAGGAGGCATTAAGGTTGATGCAATATAGTAGAATTAATATCAATTCATGTGAAAATTATGTTCACCTGGACACAACTATGAAGGAGAAGAGAAGAAGAGGAGAGTAGATGGAGATGGTGGATAACAATGGGGGAGGCAATAGAATTGATGCGGAAAAGGGAATTGACAGAAATAGCCCTTCAAATTCAGTGATTTTACAGGGAAGCACACGCGTTGACAGAGACGCGTGTGCTATTCCCTCTTCTTATATAGTAATATAATAAGTATATACTTAGACATCCGAGCCCGTGCAATACCTATCATTTTTTGTTTTAGTTTATGCGACACAAAAAGAATTTAAGAGTTAGTTAAATTTAATATTAATTTTAAATATTTTATATTCTTAATTATTACTAACTATGGTAATGTTTAATGTCTTTTAACATTTCAAATTGCTAGTTATTGTTATATGATTTATAACATTTTTTATGCAATTTTCAAAAAATAAAAGTTATTTCTTCTTTCTCAATTTATGTCGTACTAATAAAATTTCGAGATTCAATCCATTTTTTTGTCTTTGAAATATTCTATTGTTAATTATCGTAATCTATAATACTTTTTAGGTAATTTTTTAAATAATATATATTATTTTATTTTTCCAATTTATGGGACACTGTTAAAATTTATAGAGTTAATAAAAAATTTTACATTTATATCTTTTGACTATTAAAATAAATAATTATTGTGATTTATAATATTTATAGAATTTATTTAAAAAAATAAAAACAAACAAAATGAATTCATCATAGAAAATTACCAAAGCATCCTTCAATACATCAATAATTGGTCCCACTTTTTGTCTAAAAAATGTGCATATTGGGAGGATATTTTTGTCCAAAGTTGAAATAGAATAAGTATAAATCATTAAAGTCTTTTAAAATTTTAAATGCAATTCCTACGGTATAATTTGTAATACTTTTACGCAATTTTCAAAGAATAGTCATTTCTTCTTTCTTAATTTATGTGATACTAAAAGAATTTCGAGATTTAATTCTTTTTTAAGTATTCAAGCTATTAATTACTGTAATTTATAGTATTTTCTAAGTAATCTTCAAATAATATATATATTATCTTATTTATCTCAATTTATATGTCACCGATAAAATTTTAAAGTGTCAATCAAATATTTTATATATTATCATATCTTTTAAATATTTAAGTAATTAATTATCGTAATTTATTATATTTTACACAATTTATTTAATATAGTAAATGTAGTAAAAGAAATTTAAAAAAAAAAAACAAAATGAATTCATATTTTTTTATCTTTTAAATATTTAAGTAATTAATTATCGTGATTTATAATATTTTATATAATTTATTTAATATAGTAAATGTAGTAAAAGAAATTTAAAAGAAACAAAGGAAACGAATTCATGATAGGAAATTACCAAAGCATCCTTCAATACATTAATAATGAGTCCAATTTTTGCTTTTTAAGAAATTGCATATTGGAAGGATATTTTTGTCCAAAGTGGAAATAGAATAAATATAAACTATTAAAACACAATAACATTGAATTACAAAATATCCAAAAAGACCAAAATTATCCTTAGGTGGTATGGGAAAGACGAACAACATTTTTATGTATGTCGCTTCTTGGTCAAATTATTTGGTCAAATATTTTAAATAAGCGACGAACAACGTTTCTATGTTCGTTACTTTTTGATCAACTATTTAATAGAAAGCGACGGACGTAGAGACATTGTATGTCGCTTTTCATTAAAAATTTGATACTTACAGACGTGATGTCCTCCATTTCTCCCCCAATTCTCATTTTCACATTCTCTCCTCTCCTTTTCTCCACTCCACCGCTGTCGTCGAGTCACGAGGAGGTGCCACCAGTTTGAGTCCTCTCTCTCTCTTTATTCTCTCCTCCTTTAAGGTTAGGGTTTTATTTATCAAAAAAATCAATTTGAGCTATATGTGATGTTGTTAGTTATTTAACTGTAATTAGTTTATTGATTTTGTATTTGTTGATTCTTAGTTTGAATTAGGATGAGTGAATTAAAAATTTTAATGTTAGGGTTAGTTTGCATTAGGGTATCTTAGGATTTGTTTGAATTTGGGTATTTCTTGAGTTAATTAGTTTGATTTTAGAGTTGTAGGATTAGTCTGAATTAGGATATTTAAGGAGTTGTTTGAATTTGGGTATTATTTGAGCTAGTTTAATTTTTGGATTTTAGGACTATCTAGAGTTTGAGTTATTATTGAGATTTTAAGACTAATAGTTTGAATTTGGAATTATGAATAACTAGATAGTTTGGAGGATTTTAGCACTAGTTAGATTTTGGGATTTTAGGACTAGTTTGGATTTGTGATTTTGACACTAGTTTGAATTTGAAATTTAGTACTAGTTTGAATTATATTTGAGATTTTAGGACTACGAAATAGATTGAATTTGAGATTTTAGCACTACTTTGAATTTTGAATTCTAGGAGTAACTTAAATTTGTGATTTTAAGACAAGTTTGAATTTGAAATTTAGGACTAGTTTAAATTATATTTTAGATTTTACGACTAATAGTTTTAATTTGGGACACTAGTTAGCTAGTTTGAATTTAATATTTTAGGGATTTGAATTACAACTTAATTATAACTTATAATTAATTATAACTTGAATTTACTATAAATTGAACTTAATTAGGAATATGAACTTGAAATGTTATTGAAGTTAATTAATTAGACTAAATTACTATTTTTATTACAACTTGGATTTTGTTTTAACTTAATTAGAATTTTGTAGTACTTGAAAATCTTATTGGCCTTAATTGATTTGAACTTAATATAAATTAATTAGAAATTTATTAAACTTGATTAATTAATAATAACTTGAAAACTTAGTTACAAATTAATATGAACTTAATTTTGAAATTAACTAGAAATTGAACTTAATTAATTTGTATTCATTAATTAATTACGCTTTAACTTTGTAGATCTTGAATGTAGTATTTATATAAAGAATATAAATTAGTTCAATGTAGTAAATTTATTAATATAATTGAATATATATATATATATATATATATATCATCATGTGTGGATGTATAATATGCATAATGAAACTGATGGTGGTTTGAAACCTGAGTTTGTTAACGGTGTTAGAGATTTTACTGAATGTACAGTGACACTTGTCCTTGTATTGCATGTAAGTGCTGAAAATCTTCTACCCCAAATACAATCATAGTTTATTTGTATCGTAATGGATTTAAGCCTAGATATTTGTATGAATTGATCATGGAGAAAGAGGTGGATTGAATTGTATGTTTAATAAATCGATGCTTGTGGATGAATATAATATGCTGGCCCTAAATGGCCAAATTAGGGTTGAACATGATGCTATGGTTGAACATGATAGGGTTCATAAATGATCAACAATACTTTCGGGGTTCAAGGTGGGATGGAACCCGAACAATATTTTGATGAAGCTCCTAGTGAAGAAGCAAGACACTTCCATGATAAATTAGAAGAGTTTAGTCGTCCATTATGTGAAGGGATTCCGCATTCTTACTTGTTAGTTGTGGTTAGATTAATGAATATTTCATATTGGAATATTCCAAGTGCGTCTATGAACTCAATGGTTGATCATTTAAATGAGAAACGTGAAATTTGTGAGTGGATTAAAAATTTGAGGATGTCGGACGGCTATGATTCAAATTTAGAAATGCGGGAAGATATGAATGAAGAAGAACGGAAAGGTATGAAAGTCGTGATTGTCATGTGCTCATGAAAACTTTAATTCCTATAGCTTTTAGTCATCCACCCGAAATGATATTGAAACCAATGACATAGATAAGTCTTTTTGTTAAAGATTTGTGTTCTGGAAAGTTGTTGGAGAGTAGTTTAGACAGGATGGGGGAAAGAATTCTTGTTATAACTACTAAGTTGGAGAAAATATATCCATGTGGTTTCTTTGATGTGATAGAGCATCTTTCAATTCACCTTGTACAAGAGGCCCGCCTCGGAGGTCCGGTTCAAATAAGATGGATGTATCCATTTGAGAGGTAGACATTTTAAATATTCACTAAGTTATATATATTCACCAAGTCTTTAATTAACATATATATACATGTATACATGTACAAAAATTGTCAATTCTAAGGAAACAATTAAGCAAAGGGAAAAGATCAAAGGATCAGTTGTTCAAGGTCATATTTGGATATAAAGTGGTAATTTTTATTCTTATTACTTTGGTGAAGACATGTCATGTAGGAGAAACAGTCGCAATCGCAATTATGAAGTTGATATTGATCATTTGTTGTAACGACCCGTAAAAGTAAAACTAGAGCCTAATGACCTTGTGTTGAGTTTTGTAGTGAGATTTCTTGTTATGATATATTGTCCCGGGCCTTGTTTGATTGACTTTAGTGAGTAACCGTCAAGGTATGTGTTAGGATCCATAGTTCAAGAACCCTTTTTTATGTTGGTTATGGGTAGCTAAGGAAAGTGTCAAGCCAAAGGGGAAAGACTTAAGCCAAAGGGAAAGGTTCCCCTACCTTGACTAAGCATTGTAAAAAATCCACGAACCACTTCACGGTCAGTGGCCTTGACCCCGGTCCGTAGAAGTGGCTGTGAAGATGACTTGATGGCATGGGGAAGAAAGGCCTTGAGGCCAAACTACTGCCCCAAATTCACGGACCACTCCACGGTTAGTGACCTTGACCACGGCCTATAGAAGTGGCCATGAATATGACTTAGAATGTTGGGCTTAGCAAGGAAAAAGAGTTTACACTTCCTAGGGACCACGGACCGTGTTCCCCCTTCATGAGCCATCAAGTTTGTTATAGTCCCTGACGGGGCTGCCAAATTAAAGAGTTTTAAGTAATTTTGTTTTAATTAATTATTAAGTGGATTGATTTGAAATAGTTTATGTCATTCATATCAATAGTTTTAAGTCTTAATACACTTCATTAACTCTATTATTTTCAATTATTCAAATCAAAACCCCAAAAGTTCTTCGTCTCTCAAAATTCTCTCTCTAAGTTCACGGAGGAATAAGAAGAAGAACTCATTGAAGCTTGAGGTTGAGGATTTCTAGGTTTTTCTTCCTCAATTTTCTTCAAGGTTTCTTAATAAAGGTACGGTGATCCTTCATCTAGGGATAGCTCTCAGCCCTAGAGTCAATTCAAAGTTCCCAAGTTCATGATAAAATCTAGGGCTTTTACTCAATACCATGGTTCCTTCACCAACCATTTTCAAAGGTTATTAATTGGATATTATGATTGTATTAGTGTTTAATTGATTATTTATTATGAAAATACTCTAGAACCCATGAATTCTCTCAATTCATAAATTGTGCTTTTATGAAGTTGGTTAGTTGATGATGAATGCATGTGAATACAATTGTCTAAGTTTCTTTAGATTGTTGAAGTATATCATTACACATGCCTAATTGTAATAGAATATTGGTGTGTTATTGATTGTGATTTATGGCCTTGAAGGCAAGTTATGATCAATTACCTATTGAATTAGAATTGTGAATTACATGTTGGTCCACTTGAACGATAGAGGTGTTTATTTACTATGCATATTGTGGTGTTGAATTGACGATTATTTTCCTTGCACCTCTATATTCGTGAAGGATATATGAATGATCATAAAGTGAAGTATATGTGTGAGCTCTATGAATATATTATGATAATGTCAAGGATGTAAAAGTGTTATGATTGAAGTCTTATTCTTAATTAATACTTATGACTTACGAGGTTCTATGTGAAAGGTTATTATCACATACACAGACACTCATGAATTAAGAATGACTGATTTTTCTAAGATTATGTTAATGAAGAAGTTTTAGTTGAAAGGTTATTCGGAATTGTACACTAATGAATAAATATAGGATTTGAGATGGATACTCATCCATAAGTTGAGGCGGAGTGTCTAGTAACAATCTCAATTTCCCTTCCTAATAAATGATAATGACATGTTCTGAAAGGACTTTATCAAAGTATGGGAATTCTTAGTTTAAACAAGTTAATTACAACAGTATAATCATTCAATATCTCGAACATATACAATATTGAATATCACATGCTTTCACAATTTCACATTTATCACAAGTATTTCAAGTTGTTGGGTCCTCTCATGGAACCCAAACATAGACTATTAGTGCACCAGAACGTGGTACCCGATCCCATAGTTATGCTATAACGTGACAGTCCGATTCTATTTATGCAGGATCGTGACAATCTGATCCAGTTAGTTGTGCCAAAACATGGCAATTCGATCCATCAACACAACACAATCACAAACACAAGTACTCTTTCAAGTCATACAATCATGAGTGATTCATGACATATAATTATTTATTTATCTCATTTTCAACAAGTGTTAATTTCAACAATACAACTTTCGTATACATGTATACATCATAATAAAACAATAACAATAATACATCACACAATCAATAGAATCACAATCATAACCTACCTCGAAATAAGCTTGAAACCCTAAGAAACTTGATCCTTCCTTTTCGGATTCGTTCCGCTTGTTTTTGGTCTACAAACAATCAATGTAATACGGGAATCAATAAACAATCACTAATTACACGGATTACTAACAATCTATCAACCCTAGATCAAACTCATATCCCAATCATCTAACTTAGGCTTTTCTCCACCATAGAATTTATATCAAAACCCTTTCCCATCATTATTAACCCATTCTATTACGTTTTAGGGATCGAAAAACAAATTCAAGGAGTGAAAAGCTCACCTTTACCTCAAGAATGGTGGAAAACAAGTAGGAATCACCTGAAGTTCATTACTTCGCTCAAAAAGTCAAAAAGTGCATAATGAGGTCGTTGAGGGGTTTATTAAGGACTTTAATTCGCGTCCTACCCGCCATAGTGGCCATCACCTCGCCACAACGATGACGCTAGAGCGGCAAAATCATTTTCCAAGGCAGGATTTCCGAACCAGTGAGCAATCTAAAGAATAGTCAAATCTCCATTCCATGACACACCTCTAACCCACGATGCTCAGAAAATATCATTCACACTATGATCAATTCCCAGAGTTCTATGCATCCGAATTCGATTCCCTAAAGTCATGCAAATTCTTTAAAAAGTTATCTAACTACTCATGCAATCAAAATCATAAATGGTTCACCTGATTTTTACCAGATTTCCCTACACCTCAAAGACTCTGATCTTGTCCAAATCTAGACTAGGTTGAGAAAAATTCAAATACTACGAAAAAGTTTTCTGACCCAAAATTTCCCCCATTAGATTTTCTATAATGACATAACCTAGTTATTACAATAGATACGAACTTACCATCACTCGTCCGCGAGTGACAAATTTAGGAAAAATAGGCTAAGGAAGAAATGGAGTAGTACCTGATTTGATGAACAATTGGGAATATTTGTCTCACATATCCTTCTTGGTTTCCCATAGATTCCTCAACAGGATGATACTTTCATTGAACTTTCACAGACTTAGTATCCTCGGTCTTCGACTTGTGCACATCCCGATCAAGAATTGCAATCAGTTTTCCTCATATTAGAGGCATTTATCTAAAATAATTTATTCTCACTTAATGATATAATTCTTGTCACCATGATACCTCTTAAGCATGGATACATGGAATATCGGATGAACATTTGATAAATTAGAAAGTAAAGCCAACCTATACACTACCGGTCCAACATATTCAAGAATCTCAAATTGACCAATGTATCTAGGACTTAGCTTACCCTTATTACCAAATCTTATCACCCCTTTCATAGGTGATACCTTAAGAAGAACATTTTCACCAGATTAAAACGTCATGTCTCTCACCTTATGATTCGCATACTGCTTTTGTCTACTATGGGCTGCTAGAAGTTTAGGTTGAATACTCTTCACCTTATTTTGAGCATTCTTCACTAAATCAATCCCTAAAGGTTTCACATCTCCAGCCTCTAACCATCCTATGGGTGATCGACATCCCCTCCCACCGAGTGCCTTAAATGGTGTCATATATATGCAGGAGTGATAACTATAATTATAAGAGAATTCTCACAACGATAAGAATTTATCCCAAATGCCCTCCAAAATCAATCAAACATGCTCTAAATGTCTTCTAACACTTAAATAGTCTTCTCTGACTGTCGTCTGTCTTAATATGGAAGGTTGTACTAAAAGTGAGTTGTGTGCCCAATTCATCATGCAATTTCCTCCAAAACTTGCAAGTAATTGGGTACCACGATCTGAGATGATAGATAGGGGCACTCCATGCAACCTCACTATCTTGTTCACATACACTTTAGCCAATAGTTCAGCATTAGTCTATTCTTACTGGAATGAGATGGGCTGACTTAGTCAATCTATCAGCCACTACCCAAATATAATCAAACTTCTCCAAGGTCTTGGGAAGACCAACCACAAAGTCCATGGCTAGTCTTTCCCATTTAGATTCCAGAATTGGCATTCTTCGAAGCAAACCTGCAGGCCTTTGATGTTTATACTTCACTTGTTGACAATTTTGTCTCTTTGCCACAAGCTTCACTATGTTTTTCTTCGCACCCGATGGTGAAGCACTAGGGAGAATATATCCCTTATCAAAAAGCTCTTGATTTGAGTTTTAAGATCTCTTAATTATGTCATAACAAAGTGATATGGAGGTATGGAAATGGGATGAGTATCAGGCTCTAAATAAATGCAAAAATATATATCTCTATTAGGAGGCATACCAGGCAAGTCATTAGGAAACACTTCACTAAATTCAGACACCACGAGAATAGACCCAATGTATGGAGCCTCAATCTTAACATCCCTAATATGGGCCAAATAAGTCAAACAACTTTGTTCTACTAATTTACTAGCCAATATGGAGGATATAGTCTTAGCTTACTTAGTCTTATTCACCCCTTCCCACTCTAATTTTCCCTTCTCAGACTTTCTAGAGTTACAAACTTAGTATTACAATTTAACACAATATAATAGGGGGACAACCAAGTGATGCCTAATATTATGTTAAAGTCAATCATAACCAAAATAACCAAATCTACCCAAGTCTAAAAACCTATAAACAAAATAGGACAAGCAAGATAGACATTAGTAGTTATGACTAACTCTCGAACTAGGATAGAAACATGGATAGGGGCATCGAGAACATCATAAATCATATCAAATTCTAAGGCGAATATCACGGATATATAAGAATAGGTACAACCCGAATCAAACAACACATTAGCCATCCGGTCACAGATAACAATTGTACTTGTGATCACCCATAAAATTCCTCTACCTCATTCTTGCCCGAAAAAGCATAACACTGAGCCCAATCATCTAGACGAGCTACCTCCCTTGTTGCACTTACCTCTACCCACATTACCATTTTTTCTCTGCCTCTATGACCTCGTTGATTACCTCCCGTCCTACCTTGTGGATGTCCTTTACCATTATTACTATTCAGCGCGGGTACCACTACTCTAGATGGTTGATGTGCAAAGTCCAGTGATACACTCAAACTATACTTTCCTAAAGAAGTATAAGTGGTCGTATCAAGTAAAGAACCCAAATATTAGGTTGGGGTCGATCCCACGAAGAAAATGGTTTAGACTTAACTTTAATCTACAATTACTTCTATTTAGTCAAGTCCTTTCCGGAAATAAACAATTAAAGGAGGGATTTTTGTGTAAAAAAAAGTAATTAATTGTCTAAGTAAACAAGTAGCTAGTTCAAATATTTGATGTTATCAAATGATGAGAGAAAATAGGGTGTAAGTGTTCCCCATAGGCTCATTACGCGATAACCGTAGCTATAACAACTCTTTCCTAGTATCTTGCATGCAAAGTGGTAAGTTATGTATCCCTAATTCCTTGGTCCGGCAACTAGTGAATTTCGATCTGCACCTTGGTCCGGCTACATGTGTGTAATTTACTAAACCTTACATTTTACCTCATATTAAGCATCATAATCGATGTATGGCTTAGTTATTACTTCGCACCAATCTGTCCTAGCCTATTAGATAGTGTATACTAAATCTACGTTGATAATTCTTTTCTTAATATCTACCTCCTTAGTTCGACAAGTAGCAACAAGGCGAGTTCTAACGTTGGCCACAATTAAAAGAACTTCTAAACGAAAGAATTATCAATACATGCAAGACATTATTCTAGAATTGTTATTTTAGCTAGCTCTATTTTGTTAGTTACCCATGGATCCCACAACCCTAGTCGTGGATTTAGTTACCATGTTAAGAAATACACAATTCATATTGATTAGACAAGAATCATCTACTTACTTTAACAAGTTTGAAGAAAATCCAAAAAATCACTTGAATTAATCAAAATATTGTAAGAATCGATTTCAAAAAAGTGAAGTATTTTCAAAACCCAAAGTTCAACAACCAACAATCCAAATTTGAAAATTAACAAAAAGTCTAACCTTAAAAACGAGGTTTTTGGTCCTATTTATAATAAAAGAGTCCTAAAAATAAAGGAAAACCTAAATAAGGAAAACTTCTTTCTAAAATGCGTCTCGAGTAGACAACCCCACCGACGGACCGTCGAGAAAATAACGGACCGTCGACACCTCCATCGATCCATACTTCTACTCTTTTTTCAACTGCTATCTTCTCCATCATTATGTTACCATCGACAGACCCAAACGACGGTCTGTCAATGGACCTACGGTCCGTCGATGGCCTTCTTTTGTCCATACTTAGAATCTTTTAAAATCAGGTACTGGGGCTACATTCTGTTAACACCAACGGTATGCCAGGACGGTTTGTCAATGAGACGACGGACCGTCATCCCTTTCATATCCCCACACTTAGTCAGAATTCCCCGATATTTCCTTAGCAGCATAAATCTTCAAACAACGGTTGCCACCTGCGGACCTTGGATGAGTCAACGGACCGTCGATGGCTCCGTAGGTCATCACTTCTGCAAATTTCAGCACAGTCTTCAGCGTTTTTGTTCTGGATAGTTTCCTACAAATACAGAGAAAAATACATTAAAACTACTTCAAATAGGCCTTAGACACACACTAAACTTACAGAAAAAGCATTGAAAGTACATTGAAATCATGGTACATCAACACCCTCAACTTAAATTCGTTGTTTATCCTAAAGCGACGCACTATGACTCACCCCAAAAACCTTTGTACAAAAGTATCCTTATTTTAGCTTTCACAATCATCTGGCTATCAATCCCGATTATTTTCATTATCTTCATGCATGACATTACTATTAGGCTCACTCATGTGGATTAGACCATGACACAGACTCACCACGCACCGACACCTTTCCTCTTTTATCTCTCACCAAAGCACCAACTTTCTAGTATTGCAACTAGTGTCCTTAATTCAAAAATAGTATCCTCCTTTTTCACACAGTGTATTTAGTTTGATTATAAGGATAATTTTTCAACACTCACTCTCAGAACAACTTCACACCTTATTGATACTTATCGCCATAGGCTTGCCCTCATTTTCACTGCTTCAAGTTCAACATATTAGAATCTTAGGATCACGATAGGACTTTCTTAGCTTGTAATGTAGGCTCAGGGTCAGGTAGAGTACATTTTGATGTATTTTAGTGACTTGTTGCCCTCCTTGACATAACAACTAAGCATCCTACCTTTTAATCGTTTATTCCGTCCTATTTTTTAATTTTCGTATATTCTTTTGCCTTGCTTTTCTTCTTTCTTTCTCCTTTTGTGTAAGTGACTCTTCTTTTATCTTTTTTACTTTTGAATTTTGCAATTTTTCACTTGATTTCAACTTTGTTTGAGTCACTTTTCTTTTCCTCTTTCTCTCTTTTTATTCTTTCAGCCCCACTTTTCGGAGCATTTCTCATAATATTTACCTTCAACTCATGGCTTTGCCATGAGTCAAGGTACACAATACCCAAGTTTAGGTCAGGTCCATGACAAGGTTGTTTTCTGCATTAGTCATCCTCAACTTATGCTTTTGGCATAAGTTGAGTTGCATATGTCCAAGGAGGGACTAGGGCCAACACATTGTTCCCTTAAGATAAGTTGGGGTAGAAAAGAAAGGTTCATTTTAAGCTCAAATCATTTGGATCAAGAAGGGATTAATTTCATTCGGTTTTATTTTATCTAGGCTAAAGATTGACTATCTTGAACAAGGGCCTATGATCCTTTCCTAATTGTCTATTACAAATCACTTTTAGCAAGACTAGCTAGGCAAGTTCTAGCTCATTACCAACGGTGGTCTATTCAACTTTCTCACACTCACTTAAAACCTCATTACCCTTCCAGATTATCAAACACTTAGTTCGAGCTTAAGATTGACGGTCATGCAGGGGTGTATCGCTATGTCATGCTTAGGGTCATACATTCATCATTCACTATGCCTAGTCATGCAACCATTTTCTTTAAATCAGGATATCATTTTATTTAGTCATCATGCTTTAGATTTCATATCAATACTATGTACAAGATACTAACATACCGGTTCAACAATAAAGTAAAGTGTCTCTTTGGGGGAAACATCACAGGCAAGAAAACCCCAAGAGAGGATAGTGAGTTGGGCTATTCAGACTTCACCCTAGCACTCACTTTCCATTTACCCACCCCAAACAAAAGATCATGAAATTGTTCCCAATGCATAAAAAATATAAAACGAGTGGTAGGTGAAGCAAACCTGAGGCGCATAGTGCCGATGGTCAACAAGATGGTAGTGTTCGCAGCAATAATAGCACCTTCAGTAGTGCTCCTCTCAACATCAGCAATCCTGGATCTAGACCCCCCAGCAGCCACCGCCTGAGCCCTCATCTGCCGGTCCTCCTTATCAATCACCGAGGCTCTCCTCGCAGCCTCCAACGCTCTCTCTTCTTAGCTCGAGTCTCATCACCCTCTCTAAATCGGTGCCTCTTGGTCTGCTGATGTGGCTGTGGTGATGGCACAGAAGTGGTGGAGAAAAGTGCAGTCATCACCGCATACTCAATAGGCTACGCATCTGGGGCCTCAGACTCGGGCACCCGGGCCTCAAATATGGCATCCATATCTTCTCTCAGACTCGCCACAGCATCCTGGAGAGTCCTCAAATCTACAGTAGGGGTTGTCCGTGCGAGAACCCTATACCCAAATGCGTCAAGGGGCTGGTGGACCTCCATAATCTGCCTCTCAGTCCGCTGGGCCATCTTCTTCTCGATTCTCTCTTCCGCCTCAGCAATGGACTTCTGCATCCAAGGCTGGATATGATGCAGAAGTGTGGCCATTTGGGCCTCTAACTTCTGGACCCTAGCGATCGGGACCAGTGTTGTAGATGGGGTGGAGCGGGAGGAGCTCGAAGCTGTGCTAGTACTCGGTCAGCCCCTCGGTCTTGCTCTACCGTGTCCTCTAAGTTCTCACCAAGCGACTGCACCTCATCTCTGGACCCTATGTTGGGAGCCACCTCAGAGAACATCAATATGCCACACAGGCACTCTAGCAAACCTGCACAACTCAAAAATCATGCAAGGGAAGAGGTAAGTAGTGGTGGACTTAAAGTCCCTCTCATGAATGACTGCCTGTAATAGCCACGCGAAATCCACCTCAAACCCAGCAACCATGGCATCTATCAGCACTGCTCTAGCCCATGTAGCAATATTATCAGCAGCAGTGGGGGAGAGGCAATGACGTACCAAGATCCATAAGAATTTGGTCGTGAATGTGAGGTTGGCCTTCTTTATACATCCTTTGGGCTCCAACACCCAATCAACACCCTCTCCGTCCACGGAGATGTTCTAGGCTATCCACCTCTTGGTGGTATCTCTCAGCACTCTCTCACGATGGAAATGGCCGTCCTTTACCATCTTCCACCGATAGTCAAACTCGGGAGTGAGGGGGGTCCTGGTGGCATCAGTGTTAGCACCATATAAAAATCTGCGAATGGAGGGCAAAGAGATATCCACCCGCTTGCCACGGACAAGAACATGCTCAAGTGGTACGTGTTTGGCGGGGTTATCCCGCTTGTCCAAACTAGCCCTTAGAGTTGCCACATAAGCGGCGCAGAAATCTCACACCATCTCCTCGCTGTAACAGCCCAAACTCTTAGCCATCCACTATAGCCGATGGTAGGTGAAAAGGTCATGTATAGATGGCATCGTGAGAAGACTCCCAGTAAGAAATCTCCGTTTGACTGTCAGAGTCCAAGTCATGACCCCTTTGACGTTGAGCAGCTTTGCATTCCTGTATATGATATTGGCTTTCGACACACCACCGGTTTGGCTGATCAACAATCGATGCGGGGACGTCGGTCAGGGGTGCTGGAGTAGAATTCGCACTGTCAGCCTCATCAGATGAGGCAAAGTGGACCGATGAAGCTGGAGCAGTGGCCCCATGTGAAGATGAATCTTCCTCAGACCCGGAAGCCTCCGCAGAGCCAAATGTTCTCTCAGAAACTGCAGCAGACCAAGACGGTGTGCCGGTTAGTGTGCACTTTTATCAGACTAGGAGGTAGTGACTACACCAGACGCCACCCTCTTAGGCGTGCTCTGAGAGGTCCTTGAAGAATGTGACGGTGTCTGGGTGCCTGGGGGCACGTATTCGGGGTTGCGTTCATCGTCAGACGACCCAATCACCAACCGGCGGGAAGGGGCGATAGACTTGGAACGTCCTTGAGAGTAGACTAAGTCTTCCTTGGGTGTCATGTGTACCTTAAAGGAGGGGTTATTAGTACCAATGTAGGCATGCAACACACTCAAAAGAATTAAGCACAGAGGAGGAAACACAAACAAAGTTGTGATATAGAACTGCAGAACTGACTGACGGACCCCATTACGGTCCTTCAGTGGGGATCCATCGGTGGACACTTAGAAAATTAATTTATACATTGAAGAAACAAAGGTTCTGTTAGAGACGACGGAAGTGTAGGACGGACCATCGACAGAACAACGATCCGTCAGTGGGGGTCCAGCTCCATCGATGTACCCTTAGAAACTTTTTTGGATTCTTAAAAAACATAGTTTCTGTTAAGGACGACGGACCTACAGGAAGGACCGTCGACTGAACGATGGTCCGTTAATGGGGGTCCTTCGATGGACCATTAGAAAAGTTTTTAGGAACTTCAGAAATAAGGGTTCTGATAGAGTCTACGGTCATGCAGGATGGTCCGTCGATGGGTCGACGAACCGTCGTCTACCCCCGTGGGTAGACACTTAGAAAAATCAGGGGAGATGTTGTTGACAGACCTCAACGATGATCCGTCGATTGACCGAGGTCCATCGATGGGGTCTCATTCTGTCTTTCAGAGACAGAATTTTGGCAGTCATTGTTACCCCTAAAGAACAATTTCAGATCAATCTAAGAAACATTAAGTTTCTCTAGCATTTAACAAAGCATTTCATCATTCATAGGGCATGAATTATCGTTGTTTTAAACATAGATTCTCACAGACTATCCAACCCTAAGTCGGAAACAACAACACTCAAAACACAGTAATTATTAGACAATACACCCCATCCCATTCACTTTCATTGTTCTAAGACTAGGAATTCAATTTGAATATTTTAAGCTTGCAACGGTGTCCCAAATTCAAGACCTACTATCATATTCCAGCAATTTAGCATGTAAAGTAATGAGAGTAAATAGATCAGATCAGAAAGACTTACCTGTATATTGTAGTGTAGGGAATGAGGGTATGAATTCTTGCAAGTACGAAACACCAAAGAGAGACCTCGAACACCGACAGGGCCGAAGACAGACGAAGATGGAAGATTGGCGAAGAGAAGGGATTTGGTAAACTGATGGAGATTTGGGGAAGAGGAGAATCTGACTGATAGAATTGGGAGTAAATGGGTGAGGAAGTGGGAAAGTTAAAGGGAAATAAGGAGGGAAACGGTTTTGGGGAAGGTTTTGAAAGGGTGGGTAACTGAAATGTTTAGAACTTTAATATATAGCCGGTCGGTTCGGGTCGGGTTAGTGGGTCGGAGGAGATGATGATTCCCCATCGACGGACCGTAAGTCAGTCGACGATCCGTCGATTGCTCCATCAAATGTACTCTAACTTAGAAAAAAATTAAAGAAACAAACATGGGATCTACGGACCCTACCGACGGTTCGTCGACAGGATGACGGTCCGTCGGTTGGTCCGTCAATCAGTGCACCAGGCCAATTTTCGGCAGATTTCTGGGGATTCCGTCCCTGCACATTGAACACCCAATAAGCTAATCTTTTTGTATTTTCTGTACACTTTTTAGACACCGACCCTAGTTTACTCTCTAGCCAACACTTCTAAAAAAATAAAAGAAAATTAATACGTGACATTAAGTGAGAAAAATAGAAATAATGCAACTACGCCTATAAAATCACGAAAAAAATCTATTGTTTGCTAGAGGATACATATTGGGTTTCCTCCCAATTAGTGCTTGATTTAACATCGCGGCACGATGCAGGACTCTTGATTACTCAGACTTCATCAATATGGTATGCCTCGATCACTTCATTTTCCTTTTCAACATTCCCAAGGTAGATTTTGATTCTTCGGGGGTTCACCTTGAACTTTACACCCTCCTTATTATCCAACTCAACCGCTCCATGAGAGAAAATTTGGGTGATCAAGAATGGACCAGTCCATTTGGACTTGAGTTTTCTCAGAAACAAGCACAACCTAGAGTTGAACAAAAGCACCAAATCCCCAACCACAAAATCGCGCTTCTCAATCTTTTGGTCATGGTACTTCTTCATCTTTTCTTTGTAGAGGGCTGAACTTTCATATGACTTCAAGCGAAACTCATCAAGCTCATTTAACCCATTCAACCTTTGTTCCGCTGCTTCATTCCAATCCATCTTCAGTTTCTTCATTGCCCACATGGCCTTATGCTCTAACTCAACCGGCAAGTGAAAAATCTTCCCATATACTAGTTAGTATGAGGCATACCTATGGGCATCTTGTGTGTTGTCCGGTAGGCCCAAAGAGCATCATCAAGCCTCCTTGACCAATTCGTTCTACTCGCATTCACCGTTTTCGATAGAATCTGCTTGATTCCTTGTTTGATACCTCAACTTGTCCACTAGTCTGAGGATGGTACGGGGTAGCTACATTGTGGCAAACCTCATATTTCTCCAACAACCCTTTGAACAACTTGTTGCATAAATGGGATCCCCCATCACTAATAATGGCCCTTGGGGTGCCAAATCTAAAAAATATGTTCTTTTTCAAGAACGCAGTGACACTCTTCCCTTCATTTTTCGCAAGTGCTATGGATTGCACCCATTTTGACACATAATCAACAGCCACAAGAATATACTTCATCCCATGATAACTCAATAAGGGGCCCACAAAGTCAATGCCCCACACGTCAAACAACTCAATTACAAGAATGAGATTTAAAGGGGGTTCTTGCTGTCTAGAACACCTCCATCTCTTTGGCACCTATCACATGCCTTGGCGAACTCATGAGCATCTTGGTGGATGGTTGCCAATAGTAGCCATATTGCAAGATTTAATGGACTGTCCGGATACCACTATGATGCCCACTCACAAGCGAGGAGTGGCATGCCTCCAAAACACTCAACATATCGACTTCCGGCACACAACGCCGAATAAGTCCATCGGCATAACTCCTATATAAGTGGCTCAGCCCAAAAGAACTTTTTCACATTATACATGAACTTTTTCCTTTGATGAAAAGACAAGTCTGAGGGGACGATATCACTAGCCAAGTAATTCACAAAATTAGCGTGGAATCAAGTCTTGAGAAGCGGCCAATACATGCTCATCAGGGAAAGTATCATCAATTTCAGCCTTTTCACCCAATTCTTGCATAGATCCATCCTCTAGTTGGGACAAGTGATCGGCAACTTGATTTTCGGTCCCTTTTCTATCTTTCACTTCAAAGTCAAATTCTTGCAACAGTAATACTCAACGAATCAACCTCGATTTCGCATCCTTCTTTGTCATCGAATAACTCAAGGTAGAGTGATCAGTATGCACTATAACTCTTCTGCCAAGCAAATAGAAGCGAAATAAGCAAAGACCACCGCAAGGAGCTCTTGTTCAGTCACAGTGTAGTTCTTTTGGGCATCATTAAGGGTTTTACTGGTTTAGTGAATTGGGTGAAGGATTTTATCCCTTCTTTGACCCAAAACTACACCAAACGCAACCCACTAGCATCACACATCACCTCAAATGGCTTACTCCAATCCGGAGAAATAATGTGGGTGTAGACTGATACGATCAAACTTACTTCTCAAATAAGAAGTAAAGCGGTCGTATCAAGTAAAGAACCCAACTAATGAGGTTGGGATTGTTCCCACGAGGAAAATAGTTCAGACTTAACTTCAATCTATTATTACTATTATTTTAGTCAATTATTTCCTTGGAAAGCAAAGACAATAAAGGGTGTTTTTTATTTCTAAATGAATGAAAATAATTAGCTAAGTTAAAGTAGACAACTAACAGATTCAAATGTTGGAGTTTAATCAATTAATAAAAGTAACTAGGACTTACGTGTTCCCCACAGGTTCCTAACTTGATAATTCTAACTATAACAATTCTTTCCTGGTATGTTGCATGCAAAGGGATAAGTTATGTATTTCTAAATCCTTGGTACGGCATCTAGAAAATTTCACTCCGCACCTTGGTCCGGCTGCGTGTGTTGCTATACTAATCCTTACCTTTACCTCATATTAAGCATTGTGTTCGATATTTGACTAAGTTATTACCTCGTACCAATCAATACTAGCCTATTAGATAGTATACACTAAATCTATGTTGATAATTCTTTTCCTATCATCCACCTCCTTGGTCCGGCAAGTAGCATTAAGGCGAGTTCTAACGTTGGCCATCCGTTAAAAAGACTTCTAAGCGAAAGAATTATCAATACATGCAAGACACTATTCTAGAATTGTTATTTTAGTTAGAGTTTATCTTATTATTCACCCATGGTTCCCACAAACCTAGTTATAGAGTTTAGTTACCCATAGTCATAATCAAAATATTCATATATATGATATAAGAATTCATGCACTTACTTCACTGAGAAAGAATAAAATCCATAAATTTTACTTGATTAATCGACAAAATCACCAACAATCAACTCCACAGAATAGTGTAACAATCCAAACTCTAATAATCAAAATAATCTCTCAACAAAGAATCTAACATAAAAGTGTCTAATAACCAAGAGTCTAACTATCTGAGAGTCTAACAACCAAGAGTCTAACCCCAAAAATGAGGTTTTTTGAACTATTTACAAAAAACAAAAACCTAATCAAAGAAGGACTCTATTTACTGGAAATCTATCAAAACGCGGTAAGGTCGATGGACCTCGCGACGGGTCATCATGGTCATGACGGGCCGTCATGGACTCCATCGTCCCATACTTTGCAAATTCTTCTGCTGCTCTCTTCATTAACTTTGACGGCAGGTATGACGGATCGTCACAGGCACAACGGTCCGTCGAGGGTCTTCGTTCCATAACACTTAAACTTTTTGGAATTTGGGTACTGGGACTACTTCTCTGATCATCACGACGAACCAGCAGGATGGACCGTCATGGCTACGACGGTCCGTCACGCACTTTGTAACCCCACACTTGGTCAGACTTCCCCATCTTCCTTCAGCAGTTTCACTACGATGCCACCTACAGATCGTCACAGGCACGACGGACCGTCACAAGCTCCGTAGGTGGTACTTTTTTGCATTTCTTGATCAAAAACTTCCGCGTTCATCTTTAGACAGATTTCCTGTAAATAAAGAGAAACTTACATAAAAATTAATACAACAAGGCTTTTGGACATGCACTAAACTTAAGGAAAAGGCATTAAAAATACCGTGAAGCCACGGTATATCATAGACACCAATTTCTCCTTCAACTCACTAAATGCCTTGAGACAGGATTCATCAAAATAAAATTTACACTCTTTCTCAAGTAACTTGCATAGAGGATGTGCAATTTTTGAAAAATACTTGATGAACCTCCGGTAGAAAACCGCATGCCCAAGGAAACTCCTCACACCTTTTACAGAGATGGGTGGAGGAAGTCTCTCTATAACCTTGACTTTATCTCGATCAACCTCTATACCCTTCTCTGAGATGTGATGGCCCAGTCCAATACCCTCTTTCACCATAAAGTGGCATTTTTTCCAATTTAGCACAAGGTTGCAATCTTCACATCTTTTGAGAACTTTGGTCAAGTAATTCAAACAATGATCAAACGAGTCACTAACAACAGAAAAATCATCCATAAATACCTCAATAGTGTCCTCCACCATAACGGAGAATATGGACGTCATACATCTCTGAAAAGTAGCCAGTGCATTACACCACCCAAAGGGCATCCTCTTAAACGCGAAAGTTTCATAAGGACAAGTAAAAGTGGTTTTCTCTTGATCTTCTGGTGCAATAGAGATTTGGTTGTAACCCGAATAACCATCAAGAAGACAATACCACCCCTTTCCTGCAAGCCTATCCAACATCAGATCCATGAATGGCATAGGAAAATGGTCCTTCTCAGTCCATGCATTCAATTTCTGGTAATCCATATACACTCTCCATCCGGTCACCGGCCTCATTGGAACAAGCTCATTCTTCTCATTAGGGACCACAGTCATTCCTCCTTTCTTGGGCACACACTGAACAGGGCATACCCAACTACTTTCAACGATCGAAAATATGACTCTGGCATTCAACCACTTAATAATTTCCTTCTTCACTACCTCTTGCATAGGTGGATTTAAACGTCTCTGGTGCCCAATACTAGGCTTACGATCGTGCATGAGTTGGATTTTATGTGAAAAAATACCGGGAGGGATCCCGATAATATCCGCAATAGTCCACCCAATAGCTCTCTTGAACCCCTTTAACATTTCAACCAAACACTCTACTTGTTGCATATTCAAATCTGATGCAATAATTACCGGCAAAGTGTCACATTTCCCCAAGAATACATACATTAGATGAGGTGGTAGAGCCTTAAGCTCCACTTTTAGAGCCTACTCAATAGATGGTTTCGCGGGTGGAGACTCGCGATGCTTCATATCTAAATCCAATTTCTTTGGTTTGAACCGAACATCACCTCGATCAAGTACCGCAACCAATGACCCATACTCTTCGATATAGTCACTCTCAAAATTCATGATCACTGCCACTAGTGCCTCAACACCAAGACGCTCTTTTTTTGTACCTCGAACGAACTCTCAACCTTGTAGGTACCAATTGGAGCTCACTATTCTACCTCATGGACCTACAAATGTTGAAAGTCGCTTCTTCATTGTTTAACTGAAACTTCATCTTTCCTTTTTCCATATCAACTGAGGCACGACCGGTAGCAAGGAACGACCTCCCAAGAATAATAGGCACCTCAAATTCCACCTCACAATCAAGAATCACAAAATTGGCCAGAAAAATAAATGACTCCACTTTTACTATAACATCATGGAGTATCTCAATAGGCCTCTTCACCGTTCGATCGGCCATCAGTAGCCGCATCGCAGTGGGCTTTGGGTCACCCAAACCCAACTTCTTGTAAATAGAGAGAGGCCTGAGTCTTATGCTTGCCCCAAGAACACATAATGCTTTAGCAAAGTGTAAAAACCCGATTGTACACGGAATAGTGAAAGCACTCAGATCTTATTTCTTTTGCACAAGAGACCTTGTAGTAATAGCACTACAGTGTTGCATCCGATCTCATCCCCAAAGCTAACCGATCTCTTTTTATTGACCATATCTTTCATGAACTTGGCATAACCGGGCATTTGTTCAAGAGCTTCTATCAAAAGGACATTGATGGAAAGCTATTTCAACATAGTAATAAAACATCGGCAATTACCATCCACGGTCTTTCTCACCAATATTTGCGGAAATGGGGGTGGTGGTCTAGGAATGGGGGTCCCTTTTTGGGGTGTCTCATCTTCTTTCTCCGATTTATCTACCAACTCACCACTAACTTCCTCTACTTCATTATCTTCTCTCTTCTCATCTTCGATGCCAGACGGCATAGGTGGATCCATGGTCTGCTTACCCCCTCAAGTAGTGACTACCATACAATTTCCATCATTTTTCAGATTCTGGACAGTATTGCTAGGAAGAGTACCAGATTGGCGTGGTTTCACAGTAGAAGACAATTGGGCCATTTGCAACTCAAGATGCTTGATTGAGATGGCATGTGCATCCACCTTTTGCCCAATATTTGGTAAATCACCACTCAACTCTTTGGCGTGCTCATCACTAGAATCAAACCTCCTCCTCATCTTCTGCAACATATCCTCAACTCGCGCCATACTACCTCCACCATCCCTAGGAGAAACTTCCCAATTTTGAGGTGGAACATATGGCCCACTCCGATCGTTTCTGTTACCATAGTTACCCCGGTTGAAGTTATTGTCGTGGATGTAGTTTCCATCTCGAATATAGTGACCCTCTCGGTTGTAATTCCCATACTTCCGACCTTGATTTCCTTGACCTTGGCACCAATTTTCCTGATTGGAGCCTTGGGAGTTCGGCCAGAAACCCTCCGTCTGGTCATTCGCTGCATAAGAATATTCTTCATAGTAGTGCTCATCAACCAGTGGTGGTGGTTTAGCCAAATAGTTCACCACATTTACCTTTCCTGCACCCCCGGTGACATGTTTTAACACCAACCCAAGATTAGTTCTCATTTGAGCCATCTCTTCACGAATCTCATCTGCAGCTGGGTTATGTGAAGCTTGCACTACCAAAGTATTTCTCCCAGTATCCGACTTCCTATTACTCCAAGCTTTATTATTTTGGGAGATTTTCTCTAACTTCTCAGCGATCTCTGCATAATTACACTCCCCATAAGAACCACACACAATCGTATCAACCACTGATTTATTATTATCATCTTGTCCCCGATAGAAGTACTCTTTCAGTAACTCATCATCAATGCGGTGGTTTGGGATACTTCTCAAGAATGAGGTGGACCTATCCCAAGAACTAGTTACTGACTCCCCTGGTAATGCCCCAAAGTTGTTCACCCTATGTTTGTGGTTTAGCTTTTTAGAAACCGGGTAATACCTTGCTAGGAACACATCCCTCAATTTCTCCCAAGTATAGATTGAATTGTAGGGTAACTCAGTAAACCAAATTGCGCCCTCCCCCGTCAGTAAGAAAGGGAACACCCTTAATCCAATTACATCCATGTATAAGTCTGGCCTCTCTACACATATCTTACACACCGACCTTAGTTTGGCGATGGGAGCATGTGGATTCTTAAATGGTAGCCCCGAAAACAAACCTCTAGCGGTGAGCATCTGCATCAAGCTACTAGTTACCACAAAAGTATGACCATATGGTAGAGGAGGTAGGAAAAGTGGTCCATCAGAGTCAGTGATGTTAACATTTCCCCTATAGTACTCTTGAGGCGTGGGGGAGAGGTTGCCTCCTCGGATTACCTTCACCAGGGTTATCAACAACCACTCAATTATGAGCATCAACCGGCGGGGGGAAGTTGAGGGTTAATCTCATAATCGATATAAGCAGGATTGTTTTGAATATTCATTCTGCGAAGTGTGCAGTTTAGTCATGGATCAAGTGGAAGTATTGGTTCTCCTCAACTCCGTGTACTTGGCATACACTAAAGTTATACCTGCGAGACACAAAAACAAAAAAATAGTAAAATCAGGAAATTGTTATCTAAAATTCGGTAATGTGCTTAACGTTAATCTAAAAGCCACTTTCCCCGGCAGTGGCACCTAAATTTGATACGCTTAAACTATACTTCCCTAAGGAATTATAAACAGTCGTATCAAGTAAAGAACCCAAATGTTACGTTGGGGTCGATCCCACGAGGAAAATGGTTTATACTTAACTTTAATCTATGATTACTTCTATTTAGTCAAGTCCTTTCCGGAAATAAACAATTAAAGGGGGGATTTTGTGTAACAAAAGTAATTAACTAAGTCTAAGTAAACAAATAGCTAGTTCAAATATTTGATGTTTATCAAATGATGAGAGAAACTAGGGTGTAAGTGTTCCCCATAGTTTTATAACACAATAATCCTAACTATAACAACTTTTTCCTAGTATCGTGCAAGCAAAGTGGTAAGTTATGTATCCCTAATTCCTTGATCCAGCAACTAGTGAATTTCACTCCGCATCTTGGTCCAGCTACGTGTGTGTAATTTACTAAACCTTACCTTTTACCTCATATTAAGCATCATGAATCGATGTATGGCTTAGTTATTACTTCGCACCAATCTGTCCTAGCCTATTAGATAGTGTAGACTAAATCTACGTTGATAATTCTTTTCTTATTATCTACCTCCTTGGTTTGACAAGTAGCAACAAGGCGAGTTATAATGTTGGCCACCATTAAAAAGACTTCTAAACGAAAGAATTATCAATACATGCAAGACACTATTCTAGAATTGTTATTTTAGCTAGCTCTATTTTGTTAATTACCCTTAGATCCCACAACCCTAGTCGTGGATTTAGTTACCATGTTAAGAATTACGCAATTCATATTGATTAGACAATAATTCATCTACTTACTTTAAAAAGTTTGAAGAAAATCCAAAAAATCACTTGAATTAATCAAAATATTGTAAGAATCGATTTCGGAAAAGTGAAGTATTTTCAAAACCCAAAGTTCAACAACCAACAATCAAAATCTGAAAATTAACAAAAAGTCTAACCTTAAAAACGAGGTTTTTGGTCCTATTTATAATAAAAGAGTCCTAAAAATAAGGGAAAACCTAAATAAGGAAAGCTTCTTTCTAAAATGCATCTCGAGTCGACAACCCCATCAATGGACCGTCGAGAAAACGACGGACCGTCGACGCCTCCATCGATCCATACTTCAACTCTTTTTTCAGCTGCTATCTTCTCCATCATTATGTTACCATTGACGGACCCAAAAGAAGAACCGTCAATGGACCTACGGTCCGTCAATGGCCTTCGTTTCTCCATACTTAGAATCTTTTAAAAAACAGGTACTGGGGCTACATTCTGTTAACACAACCGGTTTTCCAGGGCGGTCCGTCGATGAGACGGCGGACCGTCATCCCTTCCGTAGCCCTACACTTAATAAGAATTCCCCGATCTTTTCTTAGCAGCATAAATCTTCAAATGGTGGTTGCCACTTACGGACCATCGATGAGTCGACGGACCGTCGATGGCTCCGTAGGTCATCACTTCTGCAAATTTCAGCACAGTCTTCAGCGTTTTCATTCTGGATAGTTTTCTTGCAAACACAGAGAAAAATACATTAAAACTAATTCAAAGAGGCCTTAGACACACACTAAACTTAAGGAAAAAACATTAAAAGTACCGTGAAACCACAGTACATCATCCAACATAAGAGGATGGGGCCAATCTCTCCTCTTATGTCCACGTTCTCCACAATTATAGAAAGTACGATAAAAAAATGGTCTGCTACCCATCTAAGGAGCGAATCCTAGGCTATCCTAAAAATTATAAGATGGAGTTCCCGATTAATTATATGTAGAGGTGGGCATAGCAAACTGAATTGGCTTGGCTGTCAGTGTTGGTCTACCTGATCTTCTAGAATAGGAGCCCTGAAAATTTCAAGCATTTTTGGCTCTTTTAGCCAACGCCTTAGCCTGATCATCTCGCCTCACCGCCTCCACTTTCTTAACATAGCATGTCACCTCATTGAAGATCCACATTGTAGAAGTCATATGGACATATAACACTTGTAATTCAGAATTCAACCCTCTAATAAATAAGTGGATCCTCTCCTCCTATGAGTAACCAATTAAGTAGCATATCTAGACAACACATGGAACTTGGCCTCATACGCAACCACATTCATACCACCTTTCTCTAAGGCCATAACCTTATCTTTCTTATGATCCCTCAAAGTTTTAGTCACGTATTTTTCCAAAAACCTAGCATGAAACTAGATCCAAGTGAATGGAGGTAATGTAGAAGAGCTACACTCATATAAGCTCTCTACCATTCCTTGGCCTCACCTTGAAGTTGGAAAGACATGAACTCAACCCCATATTGGTGAACAATAACCAATAAACGCAGCCTCTCATAGATATCCAGAATGAACTTATATGCATCCTCACTCTTAGAACCAAAAAAATACCGTAGGCTTAACCTTTAGAAACTTAGTCAACATGTCCTGCTCATTGCCAGTCATAACAGAACCCATCAAAGGACGGAAGAAAACATCATTACCTCCCGTTCCAATCACCTTAGGAGCACTGCTATCAGTAAAAGGAACGTCGGGAGCCTAAGTTGCTTGAATCGCGGGGAGCATTCCAGGACAAACCAAACCCTTCAAGAATGACAAGATTTGTTGTGCTAACACTGGATCCAAGGAAGGAACAATTGTAGTATCTACTGGCACCTATTCCTCGTGTCCAACTTCCTCAACATATCCACCCTCAATATCCCTTTCTATCTTCTCATTATCTGCAGAAGGGTTCTCATTCATATGAGCATTTTCAACTGGTACCTCATAACCAAAGAGACCTATTCTTCCACGACATCTACCCTTGCCTCGACCACGACTTCTCACTGCAGGTTACTCAGTTGGAGCTTTGATGGGAGCAGTGAGATGAACACCGTTATATCTAGTACTAAGCATCTGCAAAAAGAAGAGTGAAGGAGGTTAGATACCAATTTGTATCACATAGATAGAATTTGGACCCAAGTTATTGCATGAAGGGAGACAAGATAAAAATATAGAGATTTCCTAAAGTCCTATAGCCTCTCGAAGAAAAGTAAAGGTGTCCCTGTACCGTTCCGCTGAGATTCTATTAGAATCATTTCGGTACATCAAGATCAACAAACCAAGACTCTGATACCAACTTTTTCATGAACCCCACTTTCGTGATTGGCAGCACACTAACACTCTGGTGGGAGAACCACTACGACCCAAACTAGAGCAATTAATCTAAAAACTAAGACATTTAAGTTACAGAAGCAAGTTAAATAAATGAAGTAAGAAGTTTCCACAAATTTCAACAAGGATTGTAACTAACTAAGAAAATACGGAAGTAAACAACCTAAAACATGAAAATCAATGTATCAAAATTGCTAAATGATAACTAAGTCTAAACAAGAACGGATGCGAACCCAAGATAATGAACTAAACAACTAACTAAGGCAAATGTCTATGTTAGAAAATGGTGGACATAGACTAAAGAGAATTTCATGGCAGCCCGAAAGATTCGACCTCACCCTTGAATTAGGAAGTAACGACACTGATGTCAATAGATGCTGGCAGATGTACTATACTCAACAAAAATAAGAGCAAGTGTAGTATCAGTACACAACCACCATGTAATGGTAGGATCACACGACTATCCCACGAAGTGCAACATAAACATGTTAATTACAATAATATAATCATTCAATATATCAAAAATATACAATATTGAATATCACATGCTTCCAAAATTTCATATTTATCACAAGTATGTCAAGTAGTTGGTCTTCTCATGGAACCCAAACCCAGACTATTAGTGTACCAAAACGTGATAGTTGATCCCATAGTTATGCCAGAATGTGGCAATCTGATCCTATTTATATCAAAACATGGCCATCTGATCCCAATTAGTTATGCCAAAATCTGACAATCTGATCCATCAACACACCACAATCACAAACACAAGTATACTTTCTAGTCATACAATGTAGAGTGATTCATGGCATATAATCATTCATCTACCTCATTTTCAACAAGTGTGAATTCAACATTTGCATACACATATACAAACATGCATCATAATGAACCAATAACAATAATACATCATACATTCATAAAATCACAACCATTACCTACCTCTAAACAAACTTGAAATCCTAAGAAATTTGACGATCCTTCAATTTCTGGATTGTTCCGCTTGTTATTGGTCTACAACAATCAATATAATATGGAAATCAATAAACAATCACTAATTATCCGAATTACTAACAATTTATGAACCCTAGATCAAACCTATGATCTCAATCATCTAACTTAGGGTTGTTTCCAAAATATAATTTATATCGAAACTCTTTCCCATTATTATTAACTCATTCTCTCACGTTTTGCAAATCAAAAAATGGATTCGGGTAGTGAAAAGATCACCTTTAGCCTCAAGAATGGTAGAAATGAGTAGGCCTGGGGTTCGCTACTTAGCTCAAAAGTCAAATTGCATAATGACATCGTTTAGGTGTTCATTAACGACTTTAATTCAAGCCCTGCCCGCCATAGCAGCGACACCACAACGGCAAAATCCTCCACCAAGGCGCGATTTCTAAACTAGTGAGAAATTTAAAGAATTTCCTAAACCCCATTACATAATACACCTCCAACCCGTGACCCTAAAAAAATACCCTTTTATGCTAAGATCAATTCTCGGAGTTCTACACGTTCGAATTCAATTATGTAAAGTCATGTGGATTCTTTAATGAGTTATTTAACTACTCATGCAATTAAAATTATAAATGGTCCACCTGATTGTTACCATATTTTTCCACACCTCAAAGACTCCAATTTTTTTCCAAATCTGGACTAGGTTGGGAAAAATTCAAATACTATGAAAAAGTTTTCCGATCCAAAATTTTCACCTTTTAGATTTTCTATAACGACAGGATCTGAACATTATAGAGAGTATCCATGGTGTGTCATTTATGATTTTAAAAAGAATGAATGTGCTCCTATGATAATGCTATTAAGGATGTAGCTAATGAAGAATATTGACTTATATACTTAATGTAATGATGTATGTTTTATTTGGATTGTGTTATAATTTACTTCCATGTCTTGACTTAATGAATATGGATGTTTCTAGTCTATGGTGGATTCAAAGGAGTACTAAATGTGAATAGTCATGTTACTCATACATTGCACAAGTATGACTTACGGTTGCCTTGGATTATGGTCTTAATGTGATGTTATAACTTATGTGATGTTTATGTTTCTTATGAATGTGTATTGTCTAAAGTTGAAAAGGTTGAATGGTAAGTTCACTTTTGGTGACCTTAGTGCGAATAGTTGTAATGACGTTATTTATACATTGCACAAAGTATAGCTTGAGGGTTACTTGAGGTGAAAGTTTAATGTGAAAGTAATGGTTATATGTTGATTTTTTCTTGATGTGAAGATATGACTTGTATGTTGGTTATGTTTGGATATTATTCCTATTATGCTTATGTTCATGAAGTTTTACGAAAAATGCCATATGACATAACTTTCAAATAAAATGTCCTTATTTAAGCTTGGTTTTGCATGGTCATCATACTTAGTACGTCATTGTGCTAACCCATATTTTCTCTCCTTTTTACTATGAGTGTAGGTTCTGACAAGTGAGTTGTTATCTCAGTGTTTGGATTGATATTCCTCCCAAGGCCAAGTGGTAGGTCCTTATAAATCGAGGACAAGTGCTTTACAAGTTTCATTTTCTTTCATTTGTAATAGACTATGTCTAGTATTGTTTAAGACTTTCGATTGTAAAGGAACGTGATCCTATATTTAGATTTCAACATCTTAGTTAAATGGCCATGTGATATGGTATACTTCCTCTAAGTTTTCAAATGATATCTTTTTAAAATGTATCGTGTTTAATTAAAAAAAATAATTTGTACTATTTTCCTTAAAATCGAGTGTGTATCAATACTATGAGGCTCTTCGGTGTCTTGTACGCGCTATCATGTTTAGGGGGGGTCCTCTCAGTACATGAAATTTATTTCTTTCGATATCAATTTTTAATCAAAAAGGTCGAGGATTTAAAAGGCATGCAAAGCGAGGATTCACTACTAAGGAAATTCAATCAGCTCTGACACATATTTTGCTTAATTGTCAAGAGATGCAATCATATCTCAAGTAAGTGTTAAAATATGTTATCAAATTACATACTAATAAGTGTCCATTAATTAACGAACTACTTGAATGTAAAATGATCAACTTGTTTGTAAGCACATGGAGTAATGAAGCGATCTATAAAGAATTTTCCAAATGGATAACAAACTAAACAAGTGTGCAGTCACTAATATTTAATGATATATTCATTTTATACTAGATTTTATTACTACAAATAACAATCACGTAGGTTTACGATAATATTCAAGTGTCCAACATTTTCTGTTAGTGAAAGAAGTGGCACTTGTACCTGAATCTCTAGTATAGACGATGAATAAGTAATTTGTCAATGGTTTTAAGTTTCAAACTAAAGAAGTTTCTACGAACAAGAAAACAAATAATAGTTGTGTCTACATACAAGGTAATGTTGATGGTACTTGTCAAACTATTGAATATTATTGTGTCATTCAAGAGATTATTGAAGTGAGGTATTCATGTTGGCCTAGGAAGAAGATTGTATATTGTTTCTGTGTGAGTGGTTTGACCATCACATGGAGGAACAAATTTTTAACCATTAACATAATATAATTGCAGTTAAGCATACCAGGAAATACAGAGCCTATGATCCTTTTATTATTGCATAAAATGCTAAACAAGTGTATTACACTCCATATCCATTCTATAGACACAAAGTTGATTGGTAAGTTTTAAAAAAAGTAAGTCTGTGGGAAGAATTAAAATTGACAATTTCTTAGATATGGCATATCAAAATGATGATGCAATTGTTCATCAACAAGTTGATGTTGAATTGAAAATCTCACTACAACATCCTCAACACATATTAGAAGAAGTATCTAATGATGGAATTTTGAATGTTGAGGAAGAAATATCAGAGAATGAGGAAAATGAATCATTTGATGACGAAGAATGGGACGACAATGAAATGAAACAACTGAGGAGGAAAAATGGGAGAATGATAAACTTGAAAGAAGCAAGAAGGAATAGTAGTAGAATGAAAGCTACTACATGTAAGTTAATTTATTCTGCTAATTTTATTTATTTTATGATTTTTATATATTTTACATGTAAATATGCATACAAACGTCATCAAGTGGCGATGGTGATAGAAATCACGAGCATCTTGGAGTTAGCCAGAATAAGGCTAAAAAGAAGAAGCCAACAAGGAGACCCGTAGATCCTCTTCCGCATCAGTCACGATACTCATTTATTTGCTGCTCCGTTGATACAACATATCCTCGATAATGTTATCCTAATTAGAGTCGACCAGTCGGTTCTTCTTCTACTTCACAGTCCTTGACTCCACAACGCTACGAGGACCTAATGCATCTCCTCAGTTATCTGCCATGAGGACTGAAAATTATAGTAGCGAGCAGACAGATGCTATGGCAGGTACGCCTCCATTGATTTTTGCGTTTTGTGATTCCTAGTGTATCACCTTCTACTACATTTGCACCTAGTTCTACACTAGATGTTGATATGTGTGCTCTAACTCCTGGCCAGAATGACATAATCGGTAGAGTCATGATTGAGCCGGATGGATCATCGTAAGTTTGTTTGTTAACTATTTGGTAGTTTATTTTATTCATTTCTTATACTTTAATATATTATTCATGAAGTAATATATTTGTTATGTGTTTTGCAGGTGGCATTCTGCAAAGGATGTTATTCGGGATTTAAAAGATTGTGTTAGAAGACTTTATACACATGCTTATCACTCTTGGAGCGAGATTCCAAAAAGTATATGTCAAGCGATGTTTAATGAATTTAAGGTATATATTTTTAGTTAAGTTTAATAATTTTAGTATAATTTACTATTTTTTAAATATCGATCTAATTAACATTATTCAATTTTTTTTAATTATGTGTGGTTGAGAATCGAGGTACAATTTGGTCATTGCAATCATATTTTAGAGGAGGGCATCCGTGAAACTATCTAGCTAGCTAAAGTAAGTTTGCGATACTGATCAACGGTCTGGTTAGATGTTGCCTCATGTATTTGATTAGTTGCATCTGTATTGTACCACAGATAAGCTTAAATCAATGTCCGAACAAGTCAAAAAGGCTAGAGGCAGTCTTAAGGGTGGCTCGTTGCTCGCCGGAGGCACAAAGACCGTTGAAAAAATTACAAGATAGATGGTAAGTTTTAATTCAAACTTTTAAATAAATAATTAGTTAATTGATATATATCATTATAAATTTTAGTTTTTATTAATAGGAAAAAGAATCAAGGTGCACTCCCATTGAACCGAAGGTTTTCAAAAAGACTCATGTGAAGAAGAAAGAAATGAGTCAGATCCGAATGTGTGGATCGAGAAAAGAGCCGAACAAACTTTTATAAGTTAGTCAATATGAATAATATATATTAATAATAAATATATTTATTATATGTATATATATTGATGTCCATTTTTATATTTAATATGCAGAATGAGTTTCATTAGTACATCACTGAGTTTAGATAGTTCGATCCAAATGAAACCTATATTATCAATTCAAATTTGGTCAGAGAAAGTGGTAGGGGAATACACAAGGGTAGAGTCTATGCTCTCGGAACGATGTAAGAAGACTCCAGTCAGGCTTAGAAGGTATTGGATCGTCACATCAAGTCGATACACTTGACAATGTTCAGATTGCTGCTATTTCGGCTCAAATAGCACAGCTTACATCAGCACTGGCAGAGTCGAAGCGGAGAAAAGAATTTGAAAAATGAAGCATGAGTGCAACCGTTCAACAAATCAAAGAACAAGTGTTGAACCTCGCTCATCGTCCTACCACTTCGACTCCTGAGGACACCGAGGACGACAATGATGACGAGGATGATGATTATGAAGCTCCCTAGTTTAGGTCTCTTTTAATTTTTGAAATTTTGAAATGAATTTTGAAAGACTTTATAAGTCTTTAAATTATGATTTAGATACTTTTGAATGTTAATTTAAGTTTGTTGTTTTATGTTTTGTATAGCTTGTTTATAATGTTGTGTGTTTGATTAGGCTGAATAAATTGAATCGAATTGCATTTGCAAGTAGTTTCTGTTAAAAAAATAAATGATTGATAGGGTGGTTTTGTTCGTCGCCTTTTTGGGTTTTATTTTTTTAAGATAACTCCAGAAAAGCGACGGAAAGTGTCTTTTAATCCGTCTCTTTTTTGGATTTTCCAAAAAATAATTTCCAGAAAAGCAACGGATAGGGTCCTTTAGTCCGTCGTTTTTTGGGATTTTGAAAAATAAAATTTCCAGAAAAATGACGGACTGTGTCACCTTTTTGGAATAAAAAAAATAAAAATTTAAAAAAAGCGACAGAGTCTGTCTCTTTTGTTTAAAAAATCCTTGAAAATAGTCAAAAAACGACGCAGTCTGTCGCCTTTTGAAAAGCATCGAACCAAAAAGCGACGAACATGATTGCGTCGCTTTCCCGTCGATTTTGATCGAAAATGACGCAGTGCATTGCTTTTTGCCGTTGTTTTTGGGCAATTTTTTAGTAGTGTATATTAAAGCAATACAATACTATTTCGGTATCATTATATTAACTTATCAAAAATTTTAAACCATAGTGTTATTACTCTAACTTTATATTATATACTAGATCTGGATACATGCGTTGCACGTTTATCCCAAAATACTTCATATAAATTTTGTATTACAAAATTTATCATTGTTTCGATAGGAACTACATATATCTTCCTAATAAAAATATACCTTTAATTATAAAATTGACTATAAGTGCATAAAGTAAAAATAACTAACTATCGCACAAATTCAATATTCGAATGAGGATACTAAAATACAACATGCTAGGCTAATCTATACAAAGCAACAAACCATGATAAATTCTCAATAATAAGAACAACACAATGATAGAAAGTTGTACAATAACAATAAACAAGAAACATAAATGTTAAATTGAACAAATAAAAAGAGACGGGAGAAGATAGCATAGATATTTTCTCATGTTTTTTTTTCAATTTGTTTAAGTTTATAAATTATTGTGTCAAATGTCACTATTTATAGGATATCATTGAGGAATACAAAGAGTTGTTAAAATATGATATTAATCCATTTGGATTATCCATAAGAGATAAGAGTACAAAATATAATGAATATAATTAGTGAGAGTTACATACATTTACATATGAAGAGTTTGTGGTCATTTATGTATACTAATATAATGATTTACTATTTACTATTTAATATTTAATTTATTAAACAATTTATAACATTTAAATGTAATGTGGAAATACATCTGTAATCTGTGGATAAAATATGTAACTGAATTCAAACATATAAAATGTGTAATGGAAAATCATAATGACCAAGTATCAAAAAATTTATAGTAATTATGATTATAAAAAAATCATCACTATTACTACGTGGAAGATATAAAGCTAGTTGATTTTTTTTCTTACTAATAATAACTTGCAATTAAGTAATGAGAACTGAATTGTAAGTCTACCTGAAAATAGGAATATTAATTATCATAATACGAAATGTCAAAATTCATTAAATTCCAAAATAAAAATTAAATGAATAAAATAATATTTTAAATAATTTCAAGAAAACAAATTAATAGTTAAAGGGTTTCATTGTATCCCAAAATAAGTATTAAATGGAAAAAATAATAACTTCAAAAAAATAAATTAATAATTAAAGAGTACTTTTGTAATTCAATTTTTACTGAAGTTCTTTCCCACCTTTAGTAAAAAATATAATATAACATGAGATAATTATAAATTGAAATTTACATTGTTGATATCCTTACTTGATAAGCTATAAATATGAAATACTTGCTAACATTTTTAGAATTGGAAGACGAAAAACGACGATTAAGTGGCTTGTTGGGTGGTTAGATTTTGCAACGACTAGGAAACACCAAAGTTGCTATATTGCTACTCAAATCCACATATCCATGAATTTACAACAGAAAAATAATTTACTTAGTAACTTCAAAATGGTCAGACTAGTTATACTTTCCTTTCTTTTGCATACATATAAAAGAAAATATGTGTAGCAGCAGTGAGGCCCCAATGAAGAATTCATTGACAAGGGGTTTTATCGTGTATGAACCGTTTTGTTTTGTTCCTCAATATGATCTCATACTGACGGGAAATACTTGTTGAGATTGAACGGAAGAGAGTAGAATTCCTCACTTCTTGTGTCACTCTTGAAGGACCGGAACTTGTTCCACCACGGCTTGCCTCTGTCTTTCTTTGTCGAACTCTCCTTTTTGTGCATTGTGTTGTCCAGGAAATAAGCCAATATGCCAGCAACAAAAGCTTCTGATGAGAAGGGCACGTTCACCATGTCGTTGAACTGAAGAATAACAACAAAGCACAAGTAACTCTTTTCAGCCACCTCTCAAAAATCAAAATGTTAGACATGTATTGAGCTAGTGTTAATTATTGCTATACCCATCGTCCATGTGTGTGAACAGGTCCGTAACCAGCAATCACAGTGTATTCATTGAAGTACTGTGGTACTGATAAACCCAAAAAGATTGAAAAACCTAATATAAACTTGTTACGGAAACTATTAAGATTGCAGAACTGAAGAAAGCTTAAGCCTCCAACCCCTACAAACAAAGAGAACAAGTAATCACTAACTCCTCATAACGTGAACCACATATTGGTAATGATCATCACACAGGGCTTCCCTTGTATATTTACGTACCTACATAAGCAAAGAATAGGCAATAGAGAGCGCCTACAATGGGTGCTGGAATCGAAGCAAAGACGGCACCAAATTTTCCTGAAAAGAAACAAAGTGCATTTAGATAAATAACATGCAAAAGAGGAGCTGGGGAGGGATAAAATATCAGCGAAAATCAAGAAAATTTACTCAACAAAATACTTGGACAGGAAAATTACCAAGAATTGAAAAGAAAATCATAAACCCTGCAGATATCTGAACAACTCTTCGGCTGCCAACACGTGTTAGTGCTAAAAGACCAGCATTTTCACTGCATGTGTATGAAGAGAGAGTTAATTCGTCTTAGATAACTAATTTGTACCATCCTATTGTGCTGAAGAAGATTTCGCCTGTACTTACACAGATACAGAAGATCCATTCCCGGTGCCGAACAAACCCGACAGTAAAATGCCAATTCCCTGACATAACAAGAATTTGGAAAGTAAATACAGCAAAAAGGTTCGTCATATGATGATAATAATGGAGCATGTTGGTAACAGACCGGAATGAGGAAGTGCAAGAACAATCATTCTTCTCGTGAATCAAACTGAGAATTCCAAATTAATTGTCTTTCCATATATGCCTTTATACACCCCACCCCCACCCACTTCCCCTAAATAAATAAAAACAGAGGCATGTGACAGACTTGGGGTACTAGCTGAAGAACTTTTGGGGTATGAGATGAAGAAATCTTCTGGTGGAAAAGGCTAATCTGGGAAGACTGAAACAATGTCATGACTCTCCATATAAACCTTTCAAACCACCCTATGTATTTGATTCTGCGTTGAAATTCAATAAAATAACAAAAAATTTGCGTTTTCCCTTTCAAGTCATTGTATTAGAAAGTTGGGGCTAGGGAGGGGAGTTTACAGGGGGGCAGCATCTGTTTACCTGCCAACCTACGCCACGGCTGAGTATGGATGGTGGCATGGGAGTGGCACTTGCATATCTTGCAACTGCAATAAAAGCACCAGTAGACTGAAACAGGAGAAAGCACAAGCAAGAAAGAGATTAGCTTTGGCCAACATATTGACAAAAGCATAAAAGTAGCCATACCCACTAACAAGGGAAATTGTCGATGAAATTAACAAAACAATGAAGAAGTTAAAGAAGGGAAGAACAGAGTAGGAGATAATAAGAAAGAGAGAGAGAGAGCTGCATGTTAACAAGTAACATATGTAAGCTGAACCAACAACCTGAGCAGTCATTATATTCATCGCACCCTAATGCAAGCAGAAGTACTACGTACCGAAGGCAAAAGAAGTATCAAAAGAGAAATGCAGACCTAAAGTATTTGTAAGCATGCCAGACTATATAGACGAGAGGTAAGCTCGAGCAGAAAGCACCCTTCTCATCCACCCTTGAGTTTGGGGGATTTGAGTCAACAAGGTAGCAAAGTTGGAAAGTACCAGTATTTATAATTGAGGAGAGAGAAGGTGGCAAGAAAAATAGGTTACAGCACCAAAAGAAATGCTAGTATCAGATAGTAATATTCACTATGTATCAAAGTTCTGATGGGTGATAAACCTCTACAAGAGCAACAAATGTAGCCATCATCATAGCAAATGCTTCACCAGCATCAAATGAAGGTGCTCCCCATTGAAAAGGATATGGAACTCTAATCCTGCAGATAATCCGGCAAATTATGTAACTATTACAACAATTTAATAAAGTATCATGTATTAGATCAATGAGTTAGTACATAGAAACATAAAAAGAAAGAAAGGAAGACCAAAAAAGAATAAGAAAAAACCATTAAAAAAATGAAATAATTAAAGATGATTGGAATTAGTTAAAAAATAAAACAAGAGAAAAAAGGAAGGGGAGAATATCATAGTACTTCTGTCTCAATTCTAAACAATTTGATACAAGTCCATCTCGATACAAGTTTCATAACTTTCAAGACACCACATTCATTATGAACTTTGAAAGTGTATTTTCTCTAATAAACTACCTTTACATACTTTAATATTTTATGTTTCTCTAATAAACTACCTTTTCAACCATTACTTTAACATTTTCTTCCACTATGTATTACTAATAAAATATATAAGTCAAACTAACATCTACAACTTCTTGAGTGATCAAATATTGTTCTATAAAATGTAACGGGGCAGTATTCCTTGTTTAGATAGCATCATGAAGAAAGCAACTCCAATGTGAAAGGATTTTTTCTTAAAAAAAGGGAGGGTTTCAGCAGGAAGAACAAGCTAATCTTCTTTTCATTCTTGGGTTTTCTGTTAAAGTGAAAACAATTTTCATTGTCTTCAGTTTTTGTCAGTTACGACTTTGGTTTTAGCGAAACAAAATCTGTTCTCCTTTCAACATGTTGCTGTTATTTGTTCGTTTTTTTGTTCTTTCTAGAGAAGTATTTCGGAAATTGCATCCAAATCAACAGTCACTCAGTTATGTTGGAAGTAAAAGCATCATGTTGATAGACTGATGGAGAAATCTAGTAGGAAGCTAAGCGAATACAGGCACTTAAACAAACCTACTAAGCAAAGTGGAAAGCTTTGCTTTTGACAATTGCATTATGTTCCATGATGATCCGTCATTAGAGTTGGCTACATGAACTCTTTGCACAGTTACGCTTTCTAAGCTGAATATTAACCAACCAGAACTCCACTAATTTATCCAAGCTTGGGACTGATTATGCTTCACCAAGATGGAGTTTGGTCCAATAGATAGAAGTAAATACAATAGCTTTTACCATTTCCAAAGTGTAGGCAACTTCAGAAAGAAACAACGTTGCAGTCTTTAACAAGAAAATCAGACTAATGATTTTCAGATACCTATCGATCTATTTTATCTTGTACCTTTTTCACCACAGTATAATGTAGGTTAATTACTGTGTGCGAAAATTAACGGCAATTAATGTGGACAAGCTTTCCTCATTATGCCTAGAGGTTATGAAAGAAAAAGGCACAAGAATATCTCCTGGAAAATGATAAAAGAAGATTATATACCAGGGAGCAGCACCAATAAGTCCAGCCCGATCAGTTCTGCAGCTTATCTGGGTCCTTTGTGGCTTCCCATTATAAGCCCCAGCCACAGTAAGAATGTATGCATAAATCCATACGATTGCCACAGTGAAAAGAACAGCAAAGCGATCAAAGATATGCTTCCCTGGGCGTATCAGATGGGCCAAATACTGCAATCACCACCAAGTTAACTTTGTTTGTTTCATGTCTAATGATGCTTTCCAACATAAATAATTTTCAGAAGGAAATTTTGATTTCCCAAATAGCATCCCACCTGAGAGAAGATAACCAAGAGGACCAACTGTGGCAACCCAACTTCAACACATTTGGCAACCTAAACAGATAAGATGTTTTTATTTTTAACTATAACAGCAAACTGGGGAACAAGTCCATGAACACCCACACAGAAAAATGTAATGTACTATAGGATTGATACTTCAGAATCAGTGCAACGAGGTTGTATACTTACCCCAGGAAAACCAAACTCATAAAGCCCAAAGCCAACAAGAGACACCAAGGGAACAGCTGAAAGTGGGGTCAGAAACCTATGAATCCACAGAACATAAAATGTTAACAAGATCTAATTTCCACAGTATCTATATGAAGCCTTTGCCATGAACATGCAAGACAAGAATAATCTTTTGAAGTTTTTCTTGATACACTAGTATAGAGGAAAACTATGCAAAGTGCATTATATCACTTCACAAAAATGATGGATGAAGGAGAAGGTACTACATGAGAATTATGAACGGGGTGTGCATAGAGAAGCATAACTTAAGCATGAATTATGCTATAGGTAATGAACAGTTCACGGCAAGCATAAGCATTGTGACATTGACAAACCTTACAACGTTGCGCCAGAGACCACTGAAACCCAGGACAATCTGAAGTGTTGAAGCAACAATAAGTGCACCTTGGGTGGCTCTCATTATCTTCTTGAATCTCTGATGATCATAGGAGACGTTTACAATCAATAAGGACCGAATATCTCTAAGATGCAAAAGATGAGTGTCATAATGTCTTACACTGTGTCTCCACATATCTTCCCTTCCATTAAAGAATTAAACGGAATACAGACCAATACGAATTATAAAAAGAAAATAATAAGCAGCTTGTTTAAAATTGCTAAAATACAAGCAACATAATAATTTAAAACTAGTTGTTATTTGTTTTTTGACATTTAAATGCTGAGATTCATTGCGTATGAAGAGACCAACCGAGACAGGGTCTGGGTCTTCCCATCGACCAGAAAGAATTATTGAAATTGTAGGTGCAACAAAGGTATAGGACCCGCCAATCACAGCAGGCAGCCTAGTCCCAAAGGAAGTCTGCAACAAGGTGTTCAACCCAGAAACAAATAGCACTGTCTGAATAACTTTTGCTTTTTCCTCCTGCAAAAAGTGTCATAATATTCCATTAAAGAAGGATAACACTATTCCAGGTCAAAAATCAACCATGGACTGTGTAGTTAAACAGCTTATTGTATTAAGAGGCCTCACATTTCCACCTCCCATTTGGGGAACCAAAGCACTAGGAATGATAACTGTTGTACCAAGCATAACAAGATAATGTTGAAATCCAAGAAGGATAGCCTCAGCTGCATTCCAACAATTAAACAAAATCAGCATGATACAACATCCAGATCATGGTAAAACTGCTAAAAACATACTCCTCTGTTTAAAAAAGAATGACGCATTTTCTTTTTTGGCAACACTTTAACTTTAACTTTTCACTTGACATATTTAAGATCTCAAAATTAAAGAAAATTTTGGTACATTTGACATAATTTTAATTTAGAACCAAAAGATTAAATAGTCTTCTTTCTTTTCTTAAACTTCGTTCGAAGTTAAACTAGATCATTCTTTTTGAAACGGAGAAAATATATAGTAAGATGTTAGTATAAAGAAGTTTCCAGTTATGTCTTTCGACTCTTTGTTCAAGAGCAATAGGAGGAAGCATATTAATTACTTTATGACAACCACCAATATATTAGTTTCACAAAATGAGCCTTCTGGCCATGAAACTCTTGAATAAGTTGAGTGAAACTTTCATCTAACCTGATATGATCATGGTAAGTGACATTTATTTAAATGTAAGAATGACAAAAACTTAAAAACAGATTCCAGTTATTACAGGGGAGACCCAACATTATATACACGAAAAATACATCCAGAAGCGGAGCTAGGTGAGGTGCATGCGTTCAGACAAACAAGTAGCTTTTTTAGTAGACCTTATATTTATACTATAAAATTAATTAAAAAATAAAATATATATATATATATATATATTAATTTATTCATCCCTAATAAAATTGATTGACAATTATTAAAAAAAATTAAAACCTCAAACTCTAATCTTGCTTTCGCGTCTGATTATGCAACTATCTTTTATATATACAAGAAGGGAGAGTAAAAAAATTCATCATCTCAATTTGCTAACAAAAACATAATTAGTTGGCAATTTATTGCAAAATGAAATTGAGACGAGTTTAGGATAAATATACGAATGAATGAACTCATCAAACAGAAATTAGTTAGGTTAAATAAAGAGTTAGGCAAAGAAAGTTACGCACGCCATGGGGGAGGACTAGTAATACAATAGGAAACATTAGGAAGCTGATCTTTTGTTGGATGTGGCGCTGGGTCATCTGACTTTGCTGCTGGAGCTGCTCCTCCACCTGCCATTTTTTTTCTTCACAAACTCACCCCCAACTCAACAATAGTATACACAAAATTTACCACTTTCCACTCAAAACTATTTTCTCTATTCAGGAAACCAATTTTGTACCAGAGATTCCAACAACAAACCACTACTACACTTTATAACAACTGTTAAAATAAACAAAATCAAACTCTAACAACTAGTGCTTGCCAGTCTAAACTTTATACTCCAAACTAAAATATCACTTTATTTTATATTAGCCTCCGTTTAAAAATAAATGATTCAATTCTTTTTATTATATTTAAAAAAAATAATTTTATTTTTTGTAATATTTTGATTTTAAATTTTATTATTTAATAAATTTAAAATCATAAAATTAAAAAGTATTTCAATACATAATTTTAATTTAAAATTACAAAAATAAATTTTTTTAAACTCCAAACTAAGTCCATCTATTTTAAACCGAGGGAGTATATTTTGACAATAAAATATCCTTTTTTAGTAAAAAATGTTTTTTAATAATACAAAATATATTGATGTATTTTTAGATTTTTCTCGGATAAAGTAATATAATCACTGTCTTATTATAAAAATAAAAAATAAAAATGACAGTTTTTTCTCTTCAGACTTTTTATATTAGGTATGAATTTTTTTAAAAACAAACATTGTATCACACACTTTTTTATTACATATCTATTTACATTTATTTTCTACATCAATAACAATGGAATTATTTTATCAATATTTAAAATTATATGATAAACAAAATTAAATCTAATTATATTTTAATATGTTATATTACTTATTGTAACTTTTAGTTGGGACTAGTCTAGAATTTTGAAAGGAAACAAAAGAATAAATATTTAACTTAAAATAAAAATGTTTTTTTTAAAATTTTTGATAACTTGTATATGATACTTCTAAAAAGTATAAGATCAAAAAATATTTTTAATTTATCATATGTATTTTAAATTTATAATCACAAGATCTTTTTTTAAAAAAATTATTTGCCGATAATGTAATAAAGTTTTTCCAGAATCTCAAGTGGGTATGTGCCGATAAATTGAAGAAAATGTTTTAATAAAGTGAAAAGAAAAAGGAAAAAGTTGCTTTGTAGAGGATGGTATTATGCTGTTACCCACTGCAAAAAGAGAAGGAAAAGAAGTATAGAAAGAGTATAGTAGAAAGTACTTTCTCTATTCAATACTCACTTACTCCAACAATAATGGCATTATATTATTTTACCATATCCAATAATATTTATTCATTTTATAAAATTAATAAATAATATCACAATTTAATTTCTGATTTATTTTTTGTAATATAATCATTTTGATATTATATTTTTCAAAATGTTATATTTATTATATTCAAAGAGTGATATAATAAAATTACTATTCTGCTTATAGTTTCTTAATAAGTATGTAAAGTCAATAGTAGACAAGTATTATTGGATAGAAAAATATTATAGTCAACATGTATTATTGGATAGAAAAGTATTAACTTAATTGTGAGGCAATGCATATTTTTTAAGAAAAAATATTGAAGGAAATAATTTAGATCATACTTTTCCCTATTATCGTTTGTGAAATCATAAATGTAACTTTATAAATAGTGTAATTTACTTCATAGAAAATATCAAAATATTAAAGGATATGATAAATACAAAATTAGAAAAATTCATTTAGCCAGAAATTTGGTCAGAATAGTAAAATAACATATTTCACACTATATTATTTCACTTTTTTGAATATTTTTACCATTTTAACTTAAATACTCCATTCGCTTCACAAAGAATGGTCTAGTTTGACTTGACACAGAGTTAAATATAATAAAGAAAACTTTTGAATCTTGTGATCCTAAAATAAAGTTATGTCAAATGTACAAAATTGTCCATTAATCTTGTAGCCTTAAACATGTCACGTGAACAGCTGAAATGAAATTTTAGTAAAATAAGGAAGATGTCATTCCTTTTGAAACTGACTAAAAAAAAGAATGTCATTCCTTTTTAAACGAAAAAAGTATCTTTTGATTAAAAATAAAAAAAAATAATTTATTTTAAAGTAAAAAAATATGTTATAAACCTTTTAAATTTTTGGCTAAATTCTGAGCAAATTTTCTTATCATTTAACGTTATCTATCGAATTAATACAAAATAAAGGGAATATTGAGTAAAATTCTGTATGAGCTGCACAATGTGAGGATAAATAATGTGGCCCCTTTTATCTATCTTTAAAAGAAGAAGGAAATTCGTAGAATCTTTCTTGATCAGACACATAAATTATTGAACCTTCTTTTAACTAATTAATTAATTAATTATTTTCCAACATACATACCGCTCACCAGGTCTTACTTTGTCAAATAAGAAACAATTACCTAATTAATAAAATAACCTATTCTTATTTTTCTTTTTAATTAATAATTAATAAAGCTCCTTTCTGTGATGGTATCTTCACATGTAATGCCCAAATGCTTGTTCTTTTGTTTATTTCTTTTTTAAACACAATCAATGATTTTGACAATTTGATTTCATAAGGCGTCGTTTGATAGGTCGTATTAGAAAAAATAGTCTATATATTAGGTAAAGTATTATTCAGTATTATGTTTGGTAGGAATTTGGGTCAATGTATATAAAGACAATAATATCCCTTAAATTATTTTAATTATTTGTTTATTTTTTTGATTTTATGATTTAAATTTGTACTAGTAAATTTATTAAAATAAATTAACTTACAAATTATTTAAAGAGGGTTGTTTGTTACTAAATCAATCTAATACAAATCTGAAATATGAGTTGTTTATTTGTATATGATGTTAGTGAGCTTAATTGTATGTGTACATTTATTTATCCTGAAAAAATTCAAGTGAAAAAATTGCAAACATGAGAACAAAATTGTTCTTCTCATTGTCCGGTAATTAACTACTTTGGCCCAATTACATAATCATTCAAGGATATAATTGGAAAAAAAAAAGCTTTTTGTAGAGTTTTAATCCTAACACAAGATGAGGTGGAAAATAATGAACCAAACACTTGATAAAAATAAATCTTGCATTACTAATCTCTGCACTACAAATTCATGCACTATTTATCTCTTATTACTAATCTCTCCATTATTAATCTTTATACCAAACGACCCCTAAGACTTTTAAACCGACCAAGGTTAAAAGTTTACAAAATAAAAATCAGACACAAGGATCTAGTCTAACAACACATAAAAACCAGATTCAAGAGTTTCTAAGATTACAATACATAAAATGCGGTAGCTAACAACACATGTCCCACCACAGAAAAAGGAAGAGTAGAAGTTGTTGGAGATTTATCTTTGTCTTCACCTATGAAACCTCATCGATCCTACACCCATACTATGTCAAAACGCATAGCAAGAGTAGTATCAGTACAAACACACGTACTAGTAGGCATCATCAGTCAACACGATGTCCACCGCATAATATAAAGAAATCAACTAGGATGAAACATACATAAGACATTACACTCCTCAACCCTTATCCTTTTGCCTTTACCATCCCTGAATACCTTAAAACATACTAGTACACTTGACTCTAACCCCTTTACTCACTTCGTTATTTATTATCACTTCACCATTCTATCTCCTAGAGGAGACCCCTAATTGCAACTATCACAAATCCAACCAACCACTCACGACATGCCCTCGCTTCTTCTACCTGCAATTTAATCTTTGACTACATAATATATCATATCCAGACTCGCCATCAGTTTCAAATACAAATCCCCTTTCCAAGGTAGGATCTAACCAATATTTAGATCATGAACACTACCCTACTTCTCAGTATTCAAGAACACATACAAACCTTCTAACCATATTCCGTAATAGCACTTGGACCCTGGTTCTCTACTTAACGGAAAACATACCGGGAGCCCGCTCATTCGCGATCAATTCCAATAAATTAGAGATAATTCGTTTATTGACAACACAGTACACACACACATACAAGATGCATAATTCAAGTATCAGTTTAGGAGAGCATGAATGTAATTAGAAGAATTGGTCCTCTCATGGAACACGCACTCAAACTGTTAGTATGTCGGAACATGAAATTCGATCCAATATGTATGTGTCGAAACGTGACACCCGATCCAATATATGTGTCGAAATGTGACACTCTATCCAATAGATGTGTCACAACGTGCCACCCGATCTAATAGATGTTTCAAAAGTGACACCTCATCTTGTCAGCACAAACACAAATATAATCACACCCATAATAAACAATTCTCATACAGTCACACAATCAATTAGCAGGTTCATGGTATGTAATTTATACAACATCAGTTATCCCATTAGGTTCGATGCATGCTTTTACATTCATGTTCATGCACACACCTTAGGGCCATTAACAAGCAAATAAAAGACAAAACTAGAAATCAAACCCTCATCTAATCTTAGTTCACAGGACAAGGTTTATACCACGATTCACATCATGTCTAACAACTAGGGATCATTTACAATTGTCTCGTTATCCATTCCCGAAGGCCCAAACATGAATTATATCGTCAATTAGCAATATATTACGTAGTGAGCACAAATTTACTACTACTCAAGTAAATAAACCTAGCCTACTTGGACACCAAGTAGTTGTACGGGATTATGGATCCAATCCTGATTCTAAACCTTGAGACGGTGGATTTGGCCGCGAATCCAAAAGCTATCGTCATACTTGCGCTAGAAATCACTTTATCCTTCTTTCTTAGCCTAGAGGATCATTTTAAGGGTTTTTGGGTGATACTCACCTCTTTTTGGTGTTTTGGAAAAATAAAGAAAATAATATTTCGCGCCATTTAAGTTCTGCCCCGACCATCCCTCTCTAGCGCTTCTTGTCCCACTAGAGTGTCGCCGCCATAGCAGCACATGTCCCGCTTTGGCGGGATGATGGGCTCAATATTCTGACATTTTTTCTTTCCTAAATAACGACGGTAAGAGTCGTTATAATAGATACCAATTTACTCCTTGTTTGTCCCCAAACAACTAGCGAATGGACAAGTACGAGCCCTTTTTGGAGTACTTCTAAGCGAATGAGTTGGCCTGCTACGAAACCACAAATGATAGTAGTTTTCCCAATTTTAGGTACATAAGGGTTCTTTACTCAAGAGATTGCGTAAGAAAATAAAGCAACACATGGAGATAGAGACACCTCCAATTGTATAGCATGTCCCAGAGAGCGACAAGGTTCTCGCTGAGGCGGGGCCACTGTGGCAGGGAAACTCCCATTGTAACGGGGGATCAAAAATCAGTAAGTAGAGGGAAATGGATGGTTTCCCCATTTCCTCCTTTTCACTTTCTCAAAAATCTCAAAAGTTTCACTTTGAACGTCAATCTTAAGGTAATGTTCTGGCTCCTTACTCTATTTACTTAAATACTTACATAACAACGATTGGATGACACTAAATGATGGGTTATAAAGGACTTGGGTTAGTTTTAAAAATGTTAAAATAGGTTGCTTTATTTTCTAGAGAAAATGTATCATAGGCACTTTCCTTACGTTCTCAACGTCTCTACAATGTTTTGAGCGTTAGGACTCTCAGTAAAAAGACCAAAACGGCTCCAAAATGAATGAGGGAAGTTGAATAGTTTCTTGGTGTAAAACTCGGATTTGAGCATCATTTGGGGGTTTATTGCTAAAATTCTTGCATATTTGGGTTCTAGGGTACTTTAAATACACTAATCTACTGAAAAATTTGTTAAAAATGAGGTTTCAAGGCGAAGGGTGCCATGATCGCGCCCTATAGCTCATCCCAAATAAGGCCGCTCTAGTGTCCTTCCATCCTGCTGTGGCGGCTACCTTCATCTCATTGTGGCAGGATCCTGGTCGGTGTAGCGTTATTCGATGGCGCAGTGGCCTCTTGCCACTTCAAATAATTTTTTTTCTTTTTCCTTAGTCAGATATTCACTAAGTCCATGGATTCCTAACGTGTATGTTTCATGAATTTTGCATGCTTGTTTATTATGGTTGGGAACAACAAGGAAAACTTTTATTTCATTCGGTTTCCCAATGCTACAAGTCATAAGAGAAATCACGATCACCAAAACACCAAGTTCTGTTGTGAGAGAGGTTTCCACCAACTAGGCCTAGTTGAGAAAGTGTCCCCCTTCGCACCTAATATTGTAATGCTAGGTGGTATAACTTACTTTTCTTATTGCTGAGCACTGATTAGATTGCGAATTTTCATCCATGCACGATGCGGGGTCTATAGGCGAACTAGGCGAAAATAGGGAAGATAGGGCTGAGATTCTATCCCGCCCTGCACTGTTCTGGCGGGGGAATTTCCACTCTAACCATCTCACTTTGATGGGAATAATCCTTTCTAAGAGGTTCCTACAGGACCAGTCCGAGGACAAAAAACAAATTCTGGGGTTCTTCCCCATTTCTAAAGTTTTTCATTGACTCAGAGGGTTATAACAAGTATTTAAGATATGGTCTCCTAGATAAGATAGTCATTTCTCACCCCGAGTCAACTCAGCGATAGACACATCCGAACCATTTTTTCTTACACGATTCCGGACTAATCCCACTATCCTGAAACCGGAGTTTCCTTACCCTCACAAGTTTTCTTTTCCCTTACCCTCTTTATATCTGGTAAGTCCATACGCAACTAAACGTTGCACTCCTTCACACAAGTGCACCATTTCTCACATAATTTTAACATCTAGGCAAGTATACTACATACACCAAAATCTAGACATACAATACTGTGCACAAAATCACATCAGAGTATCCAAGCAAATGTACCTTACACTCCAACAGTCATTTCATATAAAAATATGCATACATTTGAAGTTTCAAGATACAACTTAAAGATAAGTCCAAATAATTGAATAGTTCTCACCATAGATGACCACTTCTTATCATCCATGCATTTGTACGACCTCTATGCAAGTAACCAATTAGAACCTTCACAGTTACTATTCACCTTGGAGATAATGCCCAAGTACCCCCTCAACCTATGCCCGAAATCTCAGAGACACACTTATACTATACTAAGGTCCTATTACCCCCCTGAACTTATTTTATTAATAATTTATTACCCCTTTTCGACCTACGTGGCACTATCTTGTGGGCCCAACGATGGTTGACTTTTTTTTTCAAACTAGTGCCACGTAGGCTAAAAGGGGTAGAAAATTACTTATAAAATAAGTTCAGGGGGGTAATAGGACCTTAGTATAGTATAAGTGTGTCTCTGGGATTTCGGGCATACGTTGAGGGGGTACTTGTGCATTATCCCTTCACCTTGCTTATGTCTTTTCAATCAGGAGTTTGACGTCCATATAACTTTGTTAAGATAACAATTGGAATCGGGAAATACCAATTGGAATCGGGAGATACTGTCACGACCCAAAAATCACGAGTCGTGATGGCACCTATGTTCCCAACCGATAGGTAAGCCAACCCAACAAGTATCACCAATTCAACTTAAACGTGAGAAAGATAAATATCAAACTAATATCTAACATACTAAGTATTCAAATAAATGCGGAATATAAATAAAACTACCCCAAGATTTAGTGTCATAAGTACAAGAGCTTCTACAATATGATACAATTCCAAACTAATATAAAAATCTAAACATAAGAATTATCCTATCAGCATAACAAAATAACCTAATAAATAGAGGTAGACTGAAGGTGTGGGCCGCAGAATATCCCAAACAGCACACCACAACTCCAAGATAATTCAAACTCATATCCAATCTCGAAGAACGTTCCCAAATTGAAAGTCAATCACTCAATCTGCACCACAAAAGTGCAGCAAGTGTAGTATGAGTACGAAACCACGTGTACCCAGTATGTCTCATTGACCGACAACGAAGAAGTAGTGACGGGAGTTATATAAGAAAATAAATTCTTAGATTATACAAGTATATATATATATATATATATATATATTACACTTACTATTTAAGTTTCATCAATAAAGGAAATCAACATTAAGTATTTTCCAAACACCAAACGAAACATAAAATCATCAAGAATGAATGATGGGATGAAATGCAATGCAATATGATACCATGTAATGATATGTCTCAGAATACCCAGTACTCACTCAACCGTATATACATGATACTCCTCGGAAATACATCGAGAGTTCATGACCCATGGGGGACTCGCGAGGTCCATATACCGACACGGACGATCTCCACGTGTCTGTGCGGACGATCTCAACGCACTATCATAATATCAAACAATTTTCGCACGGACGGTCTCCACGTGCCCAAATTACAATCTTAACATCTCACCATCCCCAGCACGGACGATCTCCACGTGCCCAACTTATACTCAGTCTCATGTCTATGCATGTGCACAATATTATTTCAATAGAGGGGATGATGATGCATCTCAATCAATCAATATGAACATAATACATAACCACCTCAATTATCACAACTATACGGGTGAAATAAATAAAACACAATCACACAAGGAATTCAAGTCAATAATATATCAGCTAATGCCCATATGCTTTGGCATTCTCAAATTTCAATCCACATTCTATAATAGAAATTTTCCTTTTTATAACACCGGTACTCGTACCAATGCCCGTCACACCATTGATACGAGACCACCATTTTTCCCCCTTACCCCTTGTCTATTTTCATTTTTTTTAATCTTTAATTAGGAAAACGTCCTTCAACAAGTCTAAAAAGTCTTAACATACCTTAGATGCCGAGCTTGTGCCACGAATCTTTTAAGATTTTTCCTTTCCTTTTCGCAAGGTTTCGGAACGTTCCCAATCTACCAATTTTGCAATATTCGTAAGTAAGCAATTTTTGTAGACATTCAAATTATTATATGTCTATCATAGACGCTAAAACTCACTCATATTTTCAACCAAACTCCAAATCTTGATATATATTGGTATGCCAAATTTTTCATACTTGCTAAATTTCAAGCCAAGAACTTAACTCTAACCTCTTCAAATGGACTAAAATTCAATGTTAGATCATATAAAATAACACCTAATAATTAATTACCAATTAAAAAATCTATTATCATTGTATACATTATTATTATTATTTTTTTTTTCAGAAACCCATTTGTAAACAAGTGCCAATTTTCTAGAATATTTATCAAATTCCAATCATTGGCAATCATTGACAATGATTGGCTCAATCTTATTCCTACCATTCTGAAACTAACAATATATATAATAAATTCTTTTGACAAAATCACAGAAAACATTAACCTGCAGCCATTCAACTATTCGACTTCGATCGATTTTTATATATATATATATATTTTTGAATACTAACCCAATTGCTAACAATGTAATATAATTTAGTAATCATCACCAACTTACCCATTATTTCTTATCACCCATTATCAATATAGCATAAAATAATAACATAATCCCAAGCACTCCGACAATATATTACTATATATAGAATTGAAAAGAACGAATATCTCATATCTTTACCTGAACAATGGCTATGATTTTTCTCCCTCTCGCTGGTCGCCTGTGGTAAGGTTTCGCATCCATTTTTTTTTTCTAAACAAGAGTTTATTAACCGTGAAACCCCACTAACCTATTATCTATATTACTTATTTAATAAAAGTTTCATCAATTGGGTACTCATAGTTATCTAATAGTTTAAAAATACCCCTTTAAATTTTTAAATGGAGTCAAACTAGTCCTAGTTTTCAAAACGACCTAGCGGGTCGTTACATCATCTACCACTAAAACAAACGTTCGTCCTCGAACGGTAAAATAATAGGATATCAATAGACGCTCAAAAAGTTAGAGATATCTGGTCTATATGTTTGAATTGTACTCCTTAGTAGCCTGATCATCCAGATGATACTTCTTCAATATCAAAAACATTACTATTACACTCAACAATAAAAAAAAAACAATATAACTCAAGTTCAACTTTCCTTTCTTTTTGAATCTCATCACACCTTTTATGAGTGAAACCTTTAACAAAACATGTTCTCCAATCATGAACTATAAATCACGAACCTTTTTAATTTGTATAACTCTCACCTGTTTTTAAGCGATGAGAAACCTATCTTGAAGAACTTGACCTTATATAAGAATTTTCTCAATCGATCAGTGTCCCACAACCCAATCAGCTCAATACATCATATTTATCTTTTGGATATCAATATGTCCTACCATGCAATATCTCGAATGACGCTATCTCACTATTCAAATGATAATTGTTGTTCTATGTATACTCTACTAAAAATAAGAACTTGACCCAATCACCACTAAAGTTGCTCACACACGCCTGAAACATGTCCTCTAAGACCTAAATAGTTTATCAACAGACCATTGAAGGTGAAAGCTTGTAATAAAATCCAACCTAGTACCAACTCCATATGCATAGACATCCAGACATGAGATATCAATTATGTATCTCAAATAAATTTAAAATGGGCATCTCATACAGGTAACTATCTCCTGAATGTAAATCTAGACTAACTTATTCAAACTACAAGTAATCTGAACTAATATAAAATATATACACTTGGTAAATCGGTCCATTATAACCCATATAACGTCAAACTTGCACAAGATACGTGGCAACCCTGCCAAAAATTTCATAACAATATATTTCCACTCCAACTCTAGTATAAAAGCATCATTTAATTCCTACTTTCATGCTTTTGGTGCTCATAATTTTCTTGATAACAATTCAAACACGAGATACAAATTCAATCCCTTCATACGATACTATCGATAATATTGCTTCAAAATAAAATATACTCCAATTGCCTCTAGATAAAATAAAAAAATTGAACTATCGAACTCTTTCATGATTAATCTAGTCAGCTCACATATTGGAAGAACATAATTAAGTCTATAATACTTAAAACTCATTCACCACCAAGAATTTCTTCCTTGACTTCTCCTTATAACACCTTATCGTAAGTCGTACACAAATTTCCATCACCAAACTATCGAACATGAATAAGCATCTCACCTCATGTAACAAAGGTAGACTACCCATACTCACTGTATTTCGCCCTAAGTAATCTACTAGCACATTTGTTTTGTCCATACGATAAAGATTAATCATTCCATAATCCTTGAGAAACTTCCATATCCATTGTATTAAATTTAGATTTCTCTTATTAAAACTTATACTAAACACCTCGCAATACACACTATAAATAAATGCCTCTACAATTTTAATGCAAGCACCACCACCACCAAGTTTAAGCTATAACTAAGACAGTTCTTGTCTTGAACTTTCAACTATCTCGAAGCATAAGCTATTACTTACCTTTCTTCATTAATACCCAACCAAAAGATAAATATAAAGAAAGACCATCCAAACACAGCTGTTGTTCGGGCCTAAAAACAGTATCATACTAACCTCTGAATTCGATCTCCACCGTTCAAATCAACCATTAACATGTCACGAACACTCAATCCAAATTTCAGCTCGATCCAACGGTTAATTAATCAGGAAATACAATCTGAAGTTTGTTGGTCGAAGGGAAAAATGCAGCAAAACAAACCTTTTTCTTCTCTCTTCTCTCCTCTCTCTTCTCTTGTTAAAAGCTCTCTAAAAAAAAATCTATTATGTCCTAAAGTCTTTCAAAAGAAATACTACTGAGTAGTTGAGTTATTCCCTCAAGACCATCCTCTATTTATAGAGTTGTGTTTTTTTTTTTTTCTTACAAGTCAAAACCAACTGGAAATAGGATTACAATTCAAATCCTTTTCCTAATAGAATTGAAAACAAAATAAAGAGAATAAATCCAATTCATTTTCAAGTAGGATTAGACGATGAGCCCCTTGGTTGAAACATGGGCAATAGCCCAACATTGAGCTTTAGAAAACTCACCTCACACACATCAAACCATTGAAAAGCCGATTATTTCTAGGTTAATCTAGTTAATGCATGTGTAATGAATGCGAGCACCATTGATACTAACCAACTAGGCGTAAGAAAATCCAAATATCATAGCTAAAATAGGCCAGTCCCAATTTCAAACTGCCTCAATTCTCTTGGGATCCCTGTTAATACATTTCTTGGTCACTTACATTTCAACCATGCCACCAAACTAATCGAAATCCACACTTAAAAAAAAACATGAACAAAGCTTAATTTTCTTCAGAGTCTAGAGAATCATCCTCAAATAATGCTCGTGATCCTTCCTACTATGGGAGTATACCAATATATTCTAGATGAAAATAATAACAAAGGAATCTCAATATGATAGAAACACCCAATAAAAATGTACTTGATCCAACAAAATTCCTTACTCAACAAGTCTTGTTATCGTTCTTTCAAATTTATCAAAGTATTCCAATAAGAAATAATAGAAATAGGCCAAGTGTTTAACTATAAGTCAATACTAATTTTTTATATCAATCTCACATGGAATGCCCTTAAAAAAAATTCTTGCACCATTTAAATGATTTCTAAAAGAGACATAGCATCACTAGTATCACAACTTAAGACGAATAGGTGAAGCAACCCTTATTCCTCACAGTGAAACTTTAGAGACAATGATGCCTTTCTTAAATGGGTAATGATACTATCCTGCCACTTAAATTTTTAAATATTAGAATATTTGAAGTTAGTGTCTTACACTTATAGTCATAAATTTCATGACAATGAGAAATTCAATCCATAACCAAATGATGTTTAAATCTTCCTCATATAAAATAACTATGATTTTCCACGTGTCATATACTATTAAGTCAATATAAGATCGATGTAATCGATCTACCACTAAGAACCATCTACAGGTGTAGGAATATGTATAGGCATAAGAGAAAAGGTCACAAAGCATATCCAGATTCAAAATAAGGTACATACTTACGTAAAATAAAGTAGATCCACTTTCGAAATAAAATTATAGTCAACCGAGAGCATATCGAACTATACTTTGGACAACCCAGGTTACTCAAATACAGTTATTTATTTGCGGAGGTAATATAACCAATCATCACTGTATTGTTCTATGATCTGTGTATTGATTCATAACTATTTTGTACCCATCTCTACAAGTGTTCTCATATAGCTTCATACAAGTATCCTTTCCAACATCCTTTGACAAAAGAATTTTTTTTCTCTCCCCTCTCAATTTCAACAATATTACTGATCCTTAATTCAATATATAAAAAGCTCCCCGCAATATGAATTTATCACTATTTATCATTAATTATTCATTAAAATATTCTTGCTAGTCGATATTAGTATAGCCTTTTATAATCTCTTGATGTATTTAACTTAACTCACCTTGTTGATTCTATCAAATGAAATATCAATATGGTCATCGTGCCATTCAACTTGAACTATTCAATTTATCTTCAATATACCTCCACTCTAAAGGATAAAAAGGGAAATATGTCATACAAATCTTATAACAAATCTTAGTCTCTCAACATCATGATAAGTGATCACATTTTATATCTCTACTCAACTTTTTCCCATAGCCTTACCATAATGGCTAAACTCTTATTTGATCAATTGAATGTTCCTAATCTTATCATTATCTTCAAGGCATCAACATATACCATTTCATTACTAAATTATTCACATATCATAAACACATGTTATAAAATTGTCCCTAGTAAATTCAAATGAAGTTCAAGTATCCTTGTCTAAATCACACCTTGAGAAAGTTGTTCTTACTATTTCAAACCTCGTCAATTTCATTATTAAAATTCGAAATGCTCAATACTAAGTTATTTTTATAACCACACAACTTACGTACTAAACTGCATAATATCATCCCCTACCACAAATGTCAAATTTGAAAATGTCTCCTCACCGTTGGTGAGAGAATGAAACAAGAATTTTGACCTTAAACCAAACCACACACGCACGATTAGGAATGAAAGAAGAAAGTTTCCTAAAGTCCTGTAGTCTCTCAAAGATAAGTAACGGACGTCTCCGCACCTATCCGTAAGACTCTACAGACTCAGCTCTTGTACTCGTGAGACCGATGAACCTAGGGCTCTGATACCAATTTGTCACGACCCAAAAATCACGAGTCGTGATGGCACCTATGTTCCCAACCGATAGGTAAGCCAACCCAACAAGTATCACCAATTCAACTTAAACGTGAGAAAGATAAGTATCAAACTAATATCTAACATACTAAGTATTCAAATAAATGCGGAATATAAATAAAACTACCCCAAGATTTAGTGTCATAAGTACAAGAGCTTCTACAATATGATACAATTCCAAACTAATATAAAAATCTAAACATAAGAATTATCCTATCAGCATAACAAAATAACCTAATAAATAGAGGTAGACTGAAGGTGTGGGCCGCAGAATATCCCAAACAGCACACCACAACTCCAAGATAATTCAAACTCATATCCAATCTCGAAGAACGTTCCCAAATTGAAAGTCAATCACTCAATCTGCACCACAAAAGTGCAGCAAGTGTAGTATGAGTACGAAACCACGTGTACCCAGTATGTCTCATTGACCGACAACGAAGAAGTAGTGACGGGAGTTATATAAGAAAATAAATTCTTAGATTATACAAGTATATATATATATATATATATATATATTACACTTACTATTTAAGTTTCATCAATAAAGGAAATCAACATTAAGTATTTTCCAAACACCAAACGAAACATAAAATCATCAAGAATGAATGATGGGATGAAATGCAATGCAATATGATACCATGTAATGATATGTCTCAGAATACCCAGTACTCACTCAACCGTATATACATGATACTCCTCGGAAATACATCGAGAGTTCATGACCCATGGGGGACTCGCGAGGTCCATATACCGACACGGACGATCTCCACGTGTCTGTGCGGACGATCTCAACGCACTATCATAATATCAAACAATTTTCGCACGGACGGTCTCCACGTGCCCAAATTACAATCTTAACATCTCACCATCCCCAGCACGGACGATCTCCACGTGCCCAACTTATACTCAATCTCATGTCTATGCATGTACACAATATTATTTCAATATAGGGGATGATGATGCATCTCAATCAATCAATATGAACATAATACATAACCACCTCAATTATCACAACTATACGGGTGAAATAAATAAAACACAATCACACAAGGAATTCAAGTCAATAATATATCAGCTAATGCCCATATGCTTTGGCATTCTCAAATTTCAATCCACATTCTATAATAGTAATTTTCCGTTTTATAACACCGGTACTCGTACCAATGCCCGTCACACCATTGATACGAGACCACCATTTTTTTCCCTTACTCCATTGTCTATTTTCATTTTTAATCTTTAATTAGGAAAACGTCCTTCAACAAGTCTAAAAAGTCTTAACATACCTTAGATGCCGAACTTGTGCCACGAATCTTTTAAGATTTTTCCTTTCCTTTTCGCAAGGTTTCGGAACGTTCCCAATCTACCAATTTTGCAATATTCGTAAGTAAGCAATTTTTGTAGACATTCAAATTATTATATGTCTATCATAGACGCTAACACTCACTCATTTTTTTCAACAAACTCCAAATCTTGATATATATTGGCATGCCAAATTTTTCATACTTGCTAAATTTCAAGCCAAGAACTTAACTCTAACCTCTTCAAATGGACTAAAATTCAATGTTAGATCATATAAAATAACACCTAATAATTAATTACCAATTAAAAAATCTATTATCATTGTATACATTATTATTATTATTTTTTTTTGCAGAAACCCATTTGTAAACAAGTGCCAATTTTCTAGAATATTTATCAAATTCCAATCATTGGCAATCATTGACAATGATTGGCTCAATCTTATTCCTACCATTCTGAAACTAACAATATATATAATAAATTCTTTTGACAAAATCACAGAAAACATTAACCTGCAGCCATTCAACTATTCGACTTCGATCGATTTTTATATATATATATATATTTTTGAATACTAACCCAATTGCTAACAATGTAATATAATTTAGTAATCATCACCAACTTACCCATTATTTCTTATCACCCATTATCAATGTAGCATAAAAGAATAACATAATCCCAAGCACTCCGACAATATATTACTATATATAGAATTGAAAAGAACGTATATCTCATATCTTTACCTGAACAATGGCTATGATTTTTCTCCCTCTCGCTGGTCGCCTGTGGTAAGGTTTCGCATCCATTTTTTTTTTCTAAACAAGAGTTTATTAACCGTGAAACCTCACTAACCTATTATCTATATTACTTATTTAATAAAAGTTTCATCAATTGGGTACTCATAGTTATCTAATAGTTTAAAAATACCCCTTTAAATTTTTAAATGGAGTCAAACTAGTCCTAGTTTTGAAAACGACCTAGCGGGTCGTTACAGATACCAATTGGACTCAAGTCATACCAAAAGTGACAACTCGCACAAAATGAGAGAAGAAATGAAAAGATTTACTAGAATGCTTCATAATTTCCTAAAGATTAGATGTCGACGTCAACATACCAAACTGCAGGAGTCTATTACACATTTGCTCTTATACTAGGAGACTGGTAACCTTGGATTTGATATTAATTTTCAAGACCCAACCCACTGGGTCGTGCGGACACCTACTCTAACACCTGCCTAGGAGAACCCTTGATTCCTAAACGGTTAACAACATGCGAAAAATTTTAAAAATGTGAGATAACAGGAATTTCACGAGATTTTTATAGAATAAATGTTTTAAACATACCAAGGTTAAAAGTTTACGAAATAAACAACATCTTCAAGGATCTAGTCTAAATAGGTACAAGAGTTTCTTATATGATAGTGTAAAAAAGGAAGAGTAGAAGTTATTGGAGATTATCTTCATTTTCACCTATGAAACATCATTGACCTTACAACCATACTAACCCAAAATGCATAGCAAGAGTAGTATCCATGGAAACCGCACGTACTGGTAGGCATCATTCGTCAACCCGATACCCACCGCATAATATAAAGAAATCAACTAGCAAGAAACATGTGATAAGACTATACACTTCTCAACTCTTTTTATCCTGCCTTTACCATCCGCGAATACCTTAAAACATACTAGTACACTTGACTTGTAATACCTCGTTATTTGAAAGAACTACAATTAGAAAGAACTATTTTTGGAAAGATCAAATTTGGAAAGTTAGGAAAGTTTGGATAAGTATAAGTTTTGGGACAACTTCAAACGACCATAACTTTCAACACAAGATGATTTAGGTGTTCAATAAGATATTAAATAAAAGGTCTTTGAATTATCTTTCCATCTCAACCAAGTTTGCTAGTTTTTGAGTTTGTATAAGGGAGATATGGTTGTTTGAAGTTGGGTTGTAAATGAAAAAGGAAAGTTTACCAGATTTTAAAGGGGTAATTTGGACTTTTCATTACCCAAATAATTAAACCCATTTTAAGTAAATTATTTAGGTTCCAAACTGAGTTAGTTCAGTTTACGCACTCAAATTTCACACTAGGAATTTTAGAGAAAGAATTCAAGAAGAGAAAAGAGGAGAAAAGATAAGTGTTCTGGGAGATTTCTTGCAGAATCGAAGTCATTTCATTAAAGCGTTGATCTCTAAAGAAGTATCTGAGACTTTGATGGCGTTAGTTCATTCACCCACGCGCCAATCATGTTTAGTTCAGCAAAATTCATTCTAGAAAGTTGAAAGTTTAATGATCTTGAATTGTGTTCTTGAAATTGACTTTCGTTCTTGAGATTTTATTGGATTGTTGAGTTCTTGATGGAATCGTGTCGATTTTAGATTAGTTTAGGAGTGTATTCTTGTGTATATGTGTTGGGTACTGAATCTAAAGAGGAATTGACAAAAACAATCAAACTTAGGTGAATTGTGGTTGGAAAATGAAGAAGGAAAAAGTCAAGAAAATCAGTGTACCGGGTCCGCTTCGCAGACCTGTTCCTTGGGATTGAAACTTTTCTCTCTGCGTTGTGGAGAGGCTACAGACCCTTCTGCCTCAAAATTTATTTCATGACCAAATATTAAAATGCATATTCGTGTTGTGGACTTGCTTCCAGGCAGTGATTTCTTAATCGTTTCTCATGTTTAATTTAAAGCACTCTTAAATATCACAGGATCTTTCTTATCACAAATCAGAACCTTGAGTCCATAAATTTCAAATTCAAGGATAGTTAAGAGCCAAGTATAGAGAGTTCTTAGAGTCCTTTCAGAAGCCTTTTGCATATGATTTACACTTGTTTTAAGACTTGAGTTTGAGTTGAGTAAAGAGTAACAATTGAAATTTATTTCTTCAAAATAGTATATGGGACTATACATTCCCAAAAAGTTAATATTTTCACATTTAAAAATGAATAGAAACACTGATTTCAAAAGATCCTTTGAGCTAGTTTTCAGTAAAGAGTAAATACTTTCCTGACAAAGAAAGAGAGGAAACACTAATTTCATAGAGAGCCTTTGGGCTAGTTTTGATTAATTATATCAAACCATAAAAAGAGTGATGTTTTTATACAAATGAGCTAGTTATATTTTGGGAGTAGTATTGAGTACCGATATGAGAGAGGCTTCAGACAACTCAAAGACTCCATAAACCATGTAGCCATCATGGGTAGAAAGGTTCATAATTTTTAGATGATTTCTTTGTGATTTTTAGCATAGACTAGTGGATCCATTAAGTAGTTAAGTTTTATACCTCTAGCAAGTTATAAGAAGGTCCTGGCAGCGTAAGGCAGCACGTTGTATCATGAATAGCTCTTAAGTTATGGTTGTCGGTTAGAGAAACTCCCACAGGTATATTTTGCATTCTGATATACACAAAGATTAATTACTTATATTTTCACATACAAATAGAGTTATATTGTATCCTTGCTTACAAATTGAGTTACCATTGTCTTTCTAAATACACAGAGTTGTTATCCATGTTTTAAAATCTTTTCTTTTCTTTATATTGCATTTACATTATTGCTTTATATTGAAATGACTTGAGTTGAGACCAGGTATGTTCCATCGATTTCTTTCAAGCTTATGTCTATTTCCCTTGGACGCTCGTACATTCAATGTACTAATACCAGTTGGAATTCATCATTTTATGATGAAGATACAGGTAATGAGGATCAACATTCAGCGCATCATTGATTCTAGTTGATCTTTGGTGTTATTGGTGAGCCTCATCGCTTTCGGATGACCCCTTTCAGTTAGTTCATTAGAATTTCGTGGGTCTTTTCCCAACAACCATATCAGTTGTTAGAAGCTTCATAGATAGTTATTTGATATTAGTTTTGAGTCTTTCCGTTCCTATTTTGATATTTGAGATTGAGTGTCATTTTGGCTAGTGAATGTTTATTTATTCATACTAAGTTATCTATTTAGAGTTTAGTTTACGTTTTAAAGTATCTTTTATCATGAGTAAGTCCTCCTCTATGAGTTAAGCCAGGCAGGGGTTAGCTTGGGGCCAACAATGGTTCTCAAGTGCCAAGTCCATCCAGGGTGTAGGCTCGGGGCGTAACAAATTTGGTATCCAAGCACAACGTTCAAGAGTCATATAGAGTCTATGAAGCCACGTTCGTAGAGTCCTCATTATTGGTGTGAAGCGCGCCAAATCTATAATTAGAAGGCTGCGACACTTTTTTCATACTCATTTCGTGCAATAAAGTTTATCTCTAAAAGTATCTTATAACTCATTCTTGTGTGTGTCTTTCAAATCATGCCTCTATGAAGAGTTGTTAGAGGTCATCCTGCTAATGCACCTGAAGTGAAACCCCAAGGAGAGGCCATTAATGCTGAGTTTTGGAAAACTATCCGGATGTTGAATCAAGTTTGGTTATGTTGGACAGAGAGAGAATCAACAGGAAGTGGATGATTCTTTAAGGATCAGTGAGTTCTTAGGGATGAATCCTATTGGTTCAAGTGTCACTGAAAACCCATAAAACATTGTTGAGGAGCTTTGCAGATTTTTGCTTATATCGTACCATCATTTCATACTCATAGTAGGAAAAGTCGATGAAACGACTAGTCTTTTCAATTATTGGTGTCAAGTCAAAATCTACAAATCTGAAAACCATCCTCGTAGGGTCCTAAAATTCCAGCACGACCCTAATCAAGTAACGGTTCGGTATGAAGAAGATAAGGAAAGTAAGACCACCCAACAACTGACAAATCTCTCTTTCGCGGTCTCTCTTCATATTAATCCACCAATTCCCTAGTTTGTAATTCACTATGACCATATGAGGGTTTAAGGAGTTGAAAGAATTCATGACTATACAAACAAAACAACAGACAACTTCTAAACTTCATTTTTGCAAACTTGGCTTGATTTAATTATTATGATCACATTGACATATAAGTATGCAATTTGTCTAAAGTTTGTTGGGGCCCTTTAGACGATAAAGTGACTAATAATTATGTGGATTGACATAAAGGGGGTCAAACCACCTAGGGCTTATGCAGCATGTATGATCTAATCAAGATTTCTAAGAATTGACTTGACACGGATTCGAAAGGGATTCTATGCGAGAAGGCACATGGTTCCACAGTAGTAAAACTATCTGCATCAGTCATGCCTCAACAATCTCTCTAATAAGGGTGTTTGAAAAGAATTGGAGTGTTTGTGAGATGTGAATCACACACCATCACGAGAACAAAATAAAAAAAGAAAGAGGGTTCCAATTGGGGAAAGTATGAGCAGAATGTCAGTAATCAAAGCAGTAACATTTAGCACTTAGGTAGAAAGAAGTTACACATAACAATTTTAAATAAAGCAGTAAATACATAAATTAAACAAATACATAAATTAAACAAATAATTAAAGAAATAATGATTAAACATGAAAATACTTCAAATAAGAAAAAATAAAAGGGTGAAACATGATAATAAACAAATAAGGGAGAGAGAAAGGGTGGGACATGAAAAATACAATATATAAGGAAATCAAGTAAACAAAGAAAGTCAATAACAACTTAGCATGGTTATACCCAAACAAACAATGAAGTGACTTAGTATTATAAACCCAACATAAGCATGAAACACGTAATGGTAAGAATTTAATATCACCAATGGAGTCGCCATTCTGTCGCGCCTTATTTCTTTGCAAAAACACATTTTGATGCATGACCTAACAAGTCTTTTGGGCTTTTGGTTTGAAGAGTCGCCAACTAATGAATTAATGTGCATTATGGCACCCATCTAACCTAATTAAGTGAAACTAAGGTCAACGAGCCGCATATCAGGGTAAGGGTTCAAATTACATCGAGAAGAAGGTATTAGGCATCCCTTGAGGTCCACAAATGAGAGTCTTGGTCGTATCTCATGCAATTTATGTGAGGGTTATAAGTAGCAAATGCGGTCATTTCATTATTTAGTTAGTTAATTAGTCATGCTTACTAGGTGGTAACATAATATTAAACAGTCAAAGTTATTTTATTATTTTAATTCATTAATTAAGCATGCAAGGCTAGATGATAATAGTTTAAACAAATAGTAAGCAATTAGCTCACATTATTTTAATTAGTTAGTTAAGCATGCAAGACTAAGTCATCCCAATAAATAAAACATTAAATATATTATAGAAGATAAGCCAGAAGACAAAATCTTCACAATTAAATAGAGAATAATTCAATTTTAATTTAAAACTACCCCAAACAAGAATAAAATGTACAAAGAATAACGCTTTAAAAATTAATTTTTTATTTTTTTTAAAAAACTGTTTGTTTCTTTATAGGGATAATACCAAGATATTGTTAATGGCGCCCCTCCATCATAGAAACAATTTTGATTTGAGGTCAGTTTTAGAAAAAAAAAAGTAATAGCTTATATTTTTAAAATGATTAAAAAGATTTAGTTTATGCATAAGCACAAAAATATTAAAATATAAATACACATAATCCCTTTTGAAAATCATGGGTAGGTGGTACTCTCAGGGACGCGTCGGCTTAATTTAAAAATGAAAATTAGACCTCATAATTCCATTGACTTTACCAATAACGATAGGTTAGGAGATAGTTCTTATAGATTTTAGAAATGTCATAATTAACTCAAAGTTTGAAAGGAGGATTCAACAATGACTTCGAAAAACAAAATAATCATGTCATAAGATTTTATAAGAAAAGGGGCAGAAAATTAATGTAGTCAATAACTGATAAATGTAATGATTATCACAATAAAATATACTAATTTAAAAGTCAAGTAGTTTGTTAAATGCAGCATATTATATTTTTTTTTCAAAGAGCAATAGAATATTGCATTATTAGTGCAAATTTAAGTTGCAAATTCGGTTATTAGCTGATTCATTTATTTAAAGTTGAAAGAAAATATGCACAACAAATTTTATTTCAATTATTAATATGCTGAAAATTATTTAAAAGTCTATAAATTGAATTTCTATGTGTTTGAAAAGTCAAAACATTGGAGCATCATCTAAATGCATGATTTCTAACTCCAAATGATATATAAAATACTTTTTTAATCCTTATAGGCATTATTTCTACGTGGTAAGACATGCTAAAAATTATTAACATAAATTATTAAGATCTTACCGATTAACCTACTAAAATCATTAGAATCTAATTTTAACATGCAAGTCATTAGAATCTAATTATTTTAAAAACCCTTAACAAGTTTCTAAAAAAAAAACTGAAAACAATTATTAAGCATGCATAAAATTAATATATCATTCAGAAAACCCATAGCATGGTGACTAGTTCATTATTAATCGATTTCCAAAATTAACATAGAAGACAAAATTTTAAGAGTTTAAGATTATTATAAATTAAACACATTCACAATAAGTTAATTAATGTAAACATGATTTTTCAATAATTATAGACATGATAATATTATTAGTAATTTAATATTAAGTAGAACTTGATTAATGAACTAACAAGCTTAAGTTATTGAAATATGCAAGAATTATTTAAAACAATTAATTAACCTTGACTTTATTAGTTAAGTTCTATGAGTATGATATCTATGTGATTGAAAGGTCAAAATGTAGTAGCACCTATAGTCATGATTTCTAAATAAATAAGTTGCGACAAAGTATCGAGTAACACGTATATCACCCTCCCCTTTGACGATCCCCCATATTCATTTCATATATATAGAGTTAGCGTTAGGAGTTTCTGAAAATTATTACAAAGTAATAATTATATATATATATATACAAAATATAAATCAATTAAAATCGACTCGTCTAGTATTTCCTTCTCTTGGCACTCTTCTAAATCTTGAACCTTAAGTTCAAACCTGCTAAAAAAAATACTAAAGACAAGAAATCATGACTACATAGATAGAAACACACAATTATTCACGGCCAACACATGAGTTTCAACATATAAGACCTTACATTAAGAGAAAGGATAAGAATACTAACTCGGATGCTTCCTATATCACCAAAAGCTCACATAAATATGAACGCGAAACTATCATAAATACTAAATAAGAACACTAACTAGTTACACAGAAAAGATTATCAGCAATAGAGACAGCGTAATCCAACTTTCGACCTGAACACAGTAAAATAGCAAAATGAACACTTGCATGTTTATCGAAATCCTAATCCTTTTAAGAGTAGAGAGCAATATATTATTTTTAGTATTCAAGTATGAGCAATGAGAGAATGTGAGTTAAGAGTAATGTAGAATTGGTGTTGAATAATGAAAAGAGGGGTCTCTTTATATAGTGAATTGGGGCACAGTTTAAAAGGAAATGATATATTTTAAGGAATCAATAAAAGATTACATTTTGCTTATTTCAAAGGAGAGATAAATCAAAATTTTAAAATATATTTTACCAAATATAAATAAGTAACAAATCTAACAAAAGAAGAATAAATTTAGTAAGAGTAATATTATTTTTCGTAAATAAAGAAGAGCTAAATCAATATTATCTTTTTACCAAATATAGACAAGTAAGCAATCAGTTCTATTTTTAATTAAGGTAAACAATAGCAGTTCCATAATACACCATGTAAAACAAGCAAGGAAAGAATAATTTCAGATAGTAAATTGATTTAGACAAGATTATTTAAGAAAAGAGATAATTTAGGATTCAATTAATATAATATTTTCCTTATTCAAAAGAGAAACTAAATCAGCAAAATTATTCCTAGCTCAATCAAATATATCTTCCTTAATAAGTAGAGGGTAAAATCAGTCCTCTTTATTATTATTTGGGAAAAGGGTCAAATATGCCCCTAAATTATTCGAAAATGTTTAGATATACCCCCGTTTAAAGTTTGGTCCATTTATACCCTCGCTGTCCAACTTTTGGTCCACATATGCCCTTATGGCTGTTAGTTGGCCAACTCAAAATATCCAACTAATTTTACTTTTCCTTGAATGCCAAATGAATTTTTCACGTCATTTTTATGTGTTATCACTTGACATTTATATTAAAGGGAAAAGGGTCAAATATGCCCCTAAACTATTCGAAAGGTCTAGATATACCCCCGTTAAAAGTTTGGTTCATTTATACCCTCTCGTCAAACTTTTGTTCTACATATGCCCTTATGGGTGTTAGTTGGTCAACTCAAAATATCCAACTCATTTTACATTTCTTTATATGCCAAATGGATTTTTCACATCATTTATATATGTTATCGTTTGACATTTATATTAAAAGAGAAAGGGGTCACTTATGCCCTAACTATCCGACCCAATTTTAAAACACATATACGACCGTCTTTTAAGCGGTTCAATTATGCCCCTAATCCAACTCATATATGTGTGAAAGTTATTCTGTTATTTACATCATCATCGCGTGCTGCAGCTTGCAGTTGTGTCTGTAACGTTGTTGCGGTGAATCCCTCCGCTCTAGCCCTTGCCTGCCAGGTTTGCGCCTACATCTCTGCATTGCGCCGAAACGCTTTTCAAACCTCGACTTCCTTTTCCTTCAGTTGTCGTGCCATTGATTCCTGGGACGGTTCCAATCAAAGCACGACAGTGTTTGCCTTTGAACCACTACCTTTTAAATCGTTCAATTATGCCCTAACCCGACCCATATAGGGTATTTAAAAAAGGGATCGAGTTGTATAGATTATTTAAAAGACGGGTCGTATATGTGTTTTAAAATTAGGTCGGATAGTTAGGGGCATAAAAGACCCCTTTCTCTTTTAATATAAATGTCAAGTGATAATATATAAAAATCATGTGGAAAATAGATTTGGCATTTAAAGAAGAGTAAAATGAGTTGGATACTTCGAGTTGACCAACTAACACCCATAAAGGAATATGTAGACCAAAAGTTGAAAGACGAGGGTATATATGGACAAAACTTTAAACGGGGTATATCTTGACTTTTTTGAATAGTTTAGTGGCATATTTGAGAAATCCTTGTTGATCCTTCTCTCCTCTTGCTCGACGAACCAACTTCAGGCCTTGATTCGTCCTCCGCAAGGATCCTTGAATATAAATGTCAAGTGATAATACATAAAAATGATGTGGAAAATCCATTTGGCATTCAAATAAAAGTAAAATGAGTTTGATATTTTGAGTTGGCCAACTAACGCCCAAAAGGGCATATGTAGACCAAGAGTTGGACGGCGAGGATATAAATGGACCAAACTTTAAACGGGGTATATCTAAACCTTTTCGAATAGTTTAGGGATATATTTGACCCTTTTCCATTATTATTTTTACCATAACCGAGCAATATTTCACCAAAATAAACAAATAAGCATCTTACTAAAGTTTTGCCTAAGGTAGACAATCAATTAACACAAGTCAGCAAATTGAGCGAATTGATAAAATTACAGAAAATCCGCCAAGGTAAATAATTTTTAAAAGAAAAAAAAACCAAATCAGTCCAAACCATACTACCTTGTTATAATTACTTACTACAATCAAAACAAGTAAAATCGAAGAGTCACTCATATAATTAATTATAATTTTCAAAAAAAATCAAGTGCCCAACACATTTTAAGGTTGATTTCCAGCAATTAGATGAATCAAAAGTGATATAACATATCACATATTGGATTGTCATTCAAGCAAACAACAACATTCATATATATAATTAATTGATGAACACAAAAGTGACTTAATTGAGTCAACCAAATTTCAAGTTTAGTAAGAACATGTACAGTGATTTCTAAAGAAAACAATAAGTTAAATAAAAAGAATTCATACCTGGGACAGATCTGTACGGATTCGTCCTGGTCAAAATAATTTGATGTGGCCAATATCGTAGCCGATGACCAGAAATAGGAGAGAAAAGGAGAATAAGCAGGGCTGCCGGAGCTGCTGGTGGCCTGCTCGTCCTCTCTGGATGGCCTTCACAGCTGCTCGTCCTCGCTGGCTAGTTGAATATAGGGGAGAGGAGGCGGGACGATACTGACCGCCGCCACCGCTGCTGTCTCGCGTTTGCTGCTGCTGCTCGGAGAAAAAGAGAAAGAAGCGATGGAGAAGAAGGGAGGATCGGGAAAGGGAGAAGGTTAAAAAAGAAAAGACGGGAGAGGGAAAGGGGAGGATAGAGGGGCATCGCCGCGTCTGATCGTGGCGTCTTCGTCGGAGCATAGTGAGAGGGAAGGGGCGGTGGGTGCTCTGTATTTTTTAGAAGGAGAGAATGAGAAAGTCTCCTAGTTTATGGGTCTTCATTGAAAATAAAATAGGAAGGTTAGGTAGATCAAATCATGACCGTAGGATTAGCTTAGATGAGCGGCTACGATTTTATCTAGGATTTAACTTAAAGAATGAACAATTGAGATTAAAAGATTAAATCTTAAATTAGATTGCATTGGATTTGGTATAACCAAAATTTCAACAATATTGGCTATAATTGAAATGAAAGAATGGTTACTATTGAAACAAAATTGGAACTGGAGTAGCTGGAATTGAAAGAAATTGGAATAGAATGAGCTAAGATTTAAATAATTTAAGAGAAATTTAAATAAATGCTATCCAATTAAAATATTACAAATAGTATAAATTTTTTATATGATTAAAATCACTTAAATTTTAAAATATTTGAATAAAATAATTATTCAAAATTTATTAATAATTTAAAAAATTATTTTAATAATATTTACAATAATTTTAGAAGTAACATACTAAAATATATAATTTTTGTACAAAATCGACTAAAATTCTAAATTCATAAATATATATTTTAAAATACGCATTTAATCGAATAGCATTCCTAAAAGGGTTAAAGGTCGGTCAAAATTAGGTGTCAACAATGGATATTGTAGAAGGTTCATAGAAGGGTTCTTATTTATTTCGTCCCCTTTGACAAAGTTGACTTCAATGGTTAGAAGCTTGTGAGAAAAGCTTTCCGAAATCGAAAACTAGGTTGACTACTGCCCTAGTATTGACCTTAGAAGAGGGTATGTAAGGCTTTGCTGTATATTGTCATGCGTACAGAGTTGGTTTGGGTTGTGTGTTAATGCAGAATGGTAACGTTATAGCTTATGCCTCCAAATAGTTGAAAGTTCACGTGAAGAATTATCCAACCGATAATCTAGAGTTGGCTGTCGTAATTCTGCTTTGAAAATATGGCGTCGTTATCTTTATGGTGTTCATATGGATGTGCTCATCGATCACAAGAATCTTGAAAGAGTTTAATCTCATATAGAGGAGGTGGTTATAGTTACTCAATGATTATGTCATGAATGCTCTATATCACCAAAGTACGACTAATATTGTTATTGATGCGTTGAGTATGTTATCTATTGGTAGTATTGCCCATGTTGAGGAAGAAAAAAAAGAACCAGTAAAAGATGTGCATACACTTGCACAATTGGGAGTTTTTTTAATGGATTCCAATGAAGGGGATGTAGTGGTGATGAATGAGGTTGAATTATCATTAGTGTTAGAAATGAAAGAAAATCAAGGCCAAGATCATATTTTTCTTGAATTAAAGGCAAATGTTCATAAGCAAAATGCGATGGCTTTTGAACAAGGGTGAGATGGTGTATTGAGGTATCAAGATAAGTTGTGCGTGCCAACGGTGGATGAACTCCAAGAGAGGATCATGGAGGAAGATCATAGCTCCAGTTATTCTATCCATACCGGTTCCACAAAGATATATGGTAATTCGAGAGAGGTTTATTGGTGGAGCAGTATGAAGAAGGGCATTGCAAAGTTTGTTGCTAAGTGTTTGAATCGCCAACAGGTTAAAGTAGAGCACCAGAGGCCCGGTGGTATAGAGAAGAATACAGAACTTCCGAAATGGAAGTGATAGATAATCAATATAGATTTTCATTACTGGCTTGTTGCGGTCTTGCAGAGAACATGATTGTATTTGAGTGATTGTTGATAGAATGAAAAAATAATCCCACTTTTTGCCGGTAAAGACTACCCATTCAGCATAAGATTATTGCCAAGATATATATTCAAGAGGTAGTAAGACTTCATGGAGTTCCAATTTCTATTGTTTCAGATAGAGGTTCACAATTTGCTACATGGTTTTGGAAGTCATTTCAGAAAGGTTTGGGTTCAAAGGTGAACTTGAGTACTGCTTTTTATCCTCAGAAAGATGGTCAAGCAGAGCATTATTCAAAATTTAAAAGATATGTTGAGGGCATGTGTGATTGATTTCAAGGGTAATTATAATGATCATCTAGATCTCATTGAGTTTGCTTATAACAATATAGCTACCAGTCTAGCATCCAAATGGCTCCCTATAAACCTTTCTAAGGGAGAAGATGCAAATCTCATATTGGATGATTTAAGGTTGGTAAGGCTGGTTTGATAGGATCAAACTTAGTTCATCAATCTATGGAGAAAGTTAAGATTATCCAAGAAAGGTTGAAAACAACGCAGAGTGGTCAGAAATCCTACACCGATGTTAGAAGAAAGGACTTAGAGTTTGAAGTAGATGATTGGGCAGACTTGAAATTTTCACCCATGAAGGTGTTAAGAGATTTGATAAGAAGGGAAAGCTTAGTCCCCGGTATATTGGTCCTTACAAAATATCCAAACGCATTGTCAATGTATCTTATGAGTTGGAGTTACCACAAGAGTTAGTAGCAGTTCATCCAGCATTTCACATTTCTATGTTGAGAACATGTATGGGCGATCCATCATTGATTATACAAACTTAAGACATTGGTATTAAGGTGTCACATCCGGGAATAATCCTTAGACGTAACCGGCGTTGTCGTCCTCTTTGATGAATAAGACTATCTTCTTAGTTTACATCGTTGCATTCATAGGTCAAATTTAGCGGAAAATATAAAACTTTTCATTACTTCTACTTGGATGTTTACATAGACCTCTACGTACACATAGTGTGTGTGTGTGTGTGTATATATATATATATATATATATATATATATATATCGAGTATACATAGACCCTTCCTATAGGAAGATTACTTAGTCTTCTACTTTTATTGCACATAATTATATATAATATAACATAGTCATAATAGTCGTCTCATCTCATGACCATCTAATAAGAGTATATCAAATTTGGGCCTAGCCCATACATCAATAACAAGACCACATGTAGGTCATACAAATGTTTAGTACTCAATGAAAGGAAAGAAATATAAGAGTAGTCTTAATACTAAAACAACTTCATAGCCTGATATTAGTATTGCCCTCGAAAAGTGAGGACCTACCCTACTAGCATGATCAAGAGATCCAAGTCTTCTTCAAGTCGTCTTCAAAGGCACTTCAATGACCGGAACCTAAAATGTTGGGAAAAAGGAAGAAATGGGGTTAGTATACTATTTTTACTAAGTATTAGACCATATGCACACATACTTTAAAATCACGCTAAGAAAAGGGACATTTCATAAAGACATGCAATTTACTATGAAAACACTTATGCATGTTCAACAAGACCATACCAACCACTAGGACATGTTCATTAGGTCATAGGCATGTACATCACAATAACAACAACATCAAGTCTAGTGAAGTCAACATGCGTAGTATATAGTTAAATACATAGCCAAGTAATTTTATCATCAAGTCATAATAGTAACAAGCATGAATAAGGGTACATTTCAACATCATTAAAGCAAGACAATTACCCATGAATCCCTATCAAGTCAACAAGTGCAATGACAAATCAAAGTACCATAACCTCACTCAATCAAGTAACCCTACAAGCATCATGACTAACATCCTACTTCACATATCATAAAATTTAAGAGTACATAACATCATACTTTAACAATATAGACCATCACATATTAATAAATGACACCAATCAACACATAGTATCAACAATGTGCACGTTCATCATATACATGTCATATAGCATTATAAGCATTCTCATACATAAGAACATCCTCCTAAGACTCCCTTCAAGGCTAACTAGTGCAATGTTTAGGTAGAGTCTCATACCCCTACCTAGACTAAGCTGAACCCCTTAGGTCATCTTAGTTAGAGTTCAATCCTTTAGTTCATTTTACCTTTTGGTAACATCTTGCCCTAATTGACACAGACTATATGAGCTAATGTGGAATCCGATGTCATGGAACCCTACACCGAAAGAAGGCGAACTACTTGCCAAAGTAGTACCAAAACATGAACATAACAAATACGTGGATCCACTAGCTAGTAATCCTATAGGGGAAACATAGTTCAAGAACTAGGAGATATATTTGGGACACTATTTATGCTACATGCATTGTAGTCTCCAATCTCAAGAGTACATTAGTGATCCTACCTTCCCTATGTGGGATGAGACACTCCTCACTCTAGTTCACTCGGTGCTACGCTAGAGTCCCTTTCGAAATGTCTTTAATGTCTTTATTAATCATCATAGCTTATTGTAGGTCATAAAGTCTAACCCTTGTATAACATCATCATCATAATATCTCAATAAGAATTGCATGAGTATTTTCCTTTTATTACAATTCATATAAGTGAGGTTAATACATTTACATATCACTTCATAGTAAGGCACATTGGTAAATCATTCACCATCCTTATAACACTTACATCTTAAGCCAACACCTCACAAATCATAGCCAATACATTTCAATTCAACATCATATCATCCTATCAATCCTAAAACAAGACATACTCCAACATAATATCATGACTTAATCACAATTAACCACAATTTGAAGTAAAGGATAGGGATCACAAGACTTACCAAGTCTCCTTCATAATTCATCATCAAGGTCTTACCATCAACCCTTAATTCAACCCAATTAGGGTATATAATCATCATAATTCAATGACCAACATGATAAAAAGGCTATAAGAATCACTACATCACAATTCAATACTATATCATAACTTAAGACAAGATACTTAAATCAATTCACAACATACTTCATAACCTAGATCAACTTCTCAAGAACTAGCATGATAGGACTACAATTAAGCCTGATTCATTAATGATTAGTATAACAACATCATCTAGTATTAATTCAATTAATAACCGAGTAAATTGAACAAATACAATATAACTCATGTCAAGATCATAACCTAGGGTTAAGAGTTAAGGGTCATCTTCTACAAACTAGACCAAACCATCAAGATATATCACAATTGAGTTAAATTACATTTTAATGTATTCATAACATCCAAAATAAATCATAAACAAATCAATTCATAAAATCAATTTTGCGTTGGATGAAAACCCACTTGAAAACTCAACTTTGGAAATCAATTTGATGGAACCCTTTGAGGAAAGAGGTCTCAATAGTGAATTAGATCCCATATCTTATTTTTTTATGAATATTGATGGAGAAACCTTGGTGATTGCAGCCCTATAACCATCCCCTAGCTTGGTCTTTAATGGAGTCTTCACTAGAGAGAGAAACAAGAGAGAAGGAAAAGAGTTTTGTTTTGTGAGTTGTGATTAGTCTAATGGGGTTGGGGTCTTTATATGGGGTGTTAATTAACTTAATTAGGATTCACTTAAACCCAATTAATGACTTAACCCCTTAATTAATTAATTGTGACCAACCAAAAACGTGTAGCAAAGTCAGGCCGTCACAGACGAGAACTCGACCAATGGTCCGTCTGTGAGTCGACGAGCCTATCTCCTTCCGTGCTGCACTTCATCGATGAGTTCACAGATTGGTCCAAATGGAACATTAGCCAAAAATTCTATGTGTTGGCCGACGTATTGTATCGATGCTCCGTCGATCCATACACGCCTCGTCGACTGCCTTTGTGGGTGCACACTGCCTAGGCAGTCTTTGACCCCAAAAATGAAAGGGTCCTCCTCAAGGGCCCTTGGTTGGTCCTTGGGGAGTCGTACACAGACGTTTCAACCATGTATCAACTTAAACACATTTTATAAACCTTTCCACCAATTTTCATCATTTTCCGACTTCAAAAAGTTAGTCAAATAGGTTAAGGCACGCTAGTACCTCATTGAACTAGTTTGCCGACGTCATGGACGTTTTGGTTTCTAGACTTCCCAAATTACTTATAAGCATTAAATGGAACTTAAAACAGTGTCTAAACCTTATGATACTTATGTTAGGCTCAAGAACACGTCTTGGATTTTTGAAATGTTACATAAGGATAGCTTGTCTTATGAGGAGATTCATGTTCAGATTTTAGATCGCCAAGTTCGCAAGTTGAGGATCAAGAAAGTGGCATCAGTCAATGTTCTGTGGACGAATCAATTTATTGAGGAAGCTACTTGGGAAGCTGAGGAGGATATGAGAAGAGATATCCATATATCTTTGAGCCTAGAGAAATTCCAGATTAAGGTACTAATTCTCTTCTCAATACTCTTTAATTGATATACTAAATGTATTAGATTTGCTTGTTGGGTGTTTGAGCTAAATGTTAGATGTTACACCCTTATCCTTTCCTAAGGGGAAGATATTGTAACAGCCTGCTATTTGAAAGAGCTAAAATTAGAAAGAACCATCTATGGAAAGATCAAATTTGGAAAGTTTGGCCATGTGAAATTTTTGGGTCAACTTCAAACGGCCTTAATTCTTAGAACAGGATGACCTAGGTGTTTTTAAGATATTAAATTAAGGTCTTTGAATTATCTTTCCAGCGCCACCGAGTAGCTAGTTTTCAAGTTCATATGAGAGAGATATACACGTTTGAAGTTGGGTTGTCTGAATGAGAAAAACAAACTAGATTTTAAAGGGGTAGTTCAGTCTTTTCATTACAAAATTCATTAAATCCATTTTTAGTAAATTATTTAAGGTCTAGACAGAGTTAGCTTAGTTTACACACTCAAACTTCACGCTAGGGTTTTCAGAGAAAGCACTCAAGAGGAGAAAATAGGAGAAAAGTCAAGTGTTCTTGGAGATTTCTTGCGAAATCGAAGTTGTTTCGCCACGGGTTGATCCTTAAAGAGTTATGTGAGAATTTCATAGTGTTATGTTCGTTCACCCACCCGTCAATCATGTTTAGTCCTGCGAAATTCATTCTAGAAAGTTGAAAGTTTGAGGATCTTAAATTGTGTTCTTGAAACTAACTTTCGTTCTTGAGATTTGATGGGATTCTTGAGTTATTGATGAAATCATGTCGATTTAGAGACATTTAGGAGTAGATTCATGTGTACATGTACTAGATATCTAAATTTAAAGAGGAATTGAGAAAAAAAACTAATTTAGGCGAATTGGGGTTAGAAACGAAGAAGGAAAATGTCTGGAAAATCTGGGTACCTAGGTCCACGTCGAGGACTTGTTCCTCAGGATATCAATTCTTTTCTCCGTGTCGCTGAAAGTTCGCGGACCCTTTTGCCTCATAATTTATTTCGCGACCAAATATTAAAATGCATATCCACATCGTTGGCTTACTTTCTGACAGTGATTTCTTAATCGTTTCTTATGTTAACTATCTAAAAACACTTCTAAACATCACGAGATGATCTTTCCTATTACAAATCACAACCTTGAATTCATAAATTTCAATCAAGGAAAGTTAAGAGTCAAATATGGAGAGTTCTTAGAGTCCTTTCAAAAGTCTTTTGTAAATGCTTTAACTTGTTTTACGACTTTAGTTTCAGTTGAGTAATTAGTAAAGAGTGAAGTTCATTTCTTCAAAAGTATATATGGGGACTATATATTTCTAAAGAGTAAATATTTTCACATTTAAACAAGAAAGGTAACACCGATTTCCAAAAATGACTTTGAGCTAGTTTTCAGTAAAGAGTAAATGCTTTCATAATTAAGCAAGAGTGGAAACATTGATTTCCTAGAGAACCTTTGGGCTACTTTTGTGTAATTATCTCAAACCAAAAAAAAGATTTATATTTTTAAATATATGATCTACTTATATTTTGGGAGTAGTATTGAGCATCGACATGGGGGAGAGTCCAGACAAGTCACAGCCCCCATAAACCATGTAGCCATCATGGGTAGAAAGGGTCATGCTTTTTAGATGATTCCTTAGTGTTTTTTAGCATAGACTAGTGGATACACTTAGTAGTTAGGTTCTATGCCCCTAGAAATATATATGATGGCCCTGACAGCGTGAGGCAAAATAAGGTATCATTACATAGCTCTTAAGTGATGGTTGTCGGTTAGAGAAACTCCCACAATTATATTTTGTATTCTTATATACACAGAGATTACTTGTATTTTTACATACAAACCGAGTTATATTGTATCCTTGCATACAAATTGAGTTACCATTGTACTTCTAAATACACAATGTTGTTATCCATGTTTTAAAGCTTTTCTTTATATTGCATTTGAATTGTTACTTTATATTGAAATGAGTTGAGTTGATTTGAGCCAAGTATGTTCCTTCAGTTCCTTTCAAGCTTATATATTGTTTAGTATTCCTTTGGCATCCTTGTACATTCAATGTACTAATGTTAGTAGGCCTGCATCATTTTATACTGTAGATACAGGTAACCAGGTATAATAATCCATAGCATCATTGATTCTAGTTGAGCTTCGGAGTTTTTGGTGAGACTCCTTGCTCCGGAGGACCCCCTTTTTATTGCTTAGGATATCATGGGTGTTGTCACTATGTCCATATCAATTTCTAGAGGCTTCATAGACAGTTAGTTGATGTTAGTTCTTAAGTCTCTTCATTCATGTTTTGATGTTTGAGACTTGAGTACCATTTTGGCTAGTGAATGTTTCTTTATACATTCTAAGTTCAGTTTACTTTTAAATTATTTTTATCATGAGTAAGTCTTTCGTTATGAGCTAAGCTAGGTCAGGGGTTCGCTTGGGGCCATTAATGGTTCTCGAATGTCAGTCCCGCCCAGGGTGCAGGCTCGGTATGTGACATGACTCTAATCCCCTTATTCGCGCTGTTCTTGATCATCACTTAACCATTATATCTCCTAGAGAAGACCCTAATTTAAAACTACCATCAATCCGACCAACACTAATGACATGCCCTCGCTTCTTCAACCTCACAAATTTAAACCTTAACTACATAGTATACCCTATGCAGACACGCCAACTATTTCAAATACCAATATTTTTTCTTGGATAGGATCTAAATCCTATTTAGATCATGAACACTAACCTACTTCTCATTATTCAAGAACACATACAACCCTTCTAACCATATCCCATAACAACACCTGGACCTGGGGTCTCTACTTACTAGACCACATATTGGGGGGTCCGTCATTCACAATCGATTCCTATAAACCAGATATAATTCATTTATTTACAACAGAGTAAGCACACATATACAAAATGTATAATTCAATTTGTAAGTTTAGGAGCATCATACAATTTTTCAATTTCAATGAAAATTAAACATAAATGTAATCATTACAATTGATCCTCTCATGGAATCCACACCCAAATTGTTCGTGTGTTGGAACGTGACACCTGATCCAATATGCATGTATCCGAACATGACACTCGATCTAATATATGTGTTGAAATGTGACACCCGGTCTAATATATGTGTCTGAACATGACACTCGATCCAGTCAACACAACCACAACCATAATCACACACGTAATGAACAACTCTTGTATAGTCACACAATCAATTAACAATCATGACATGTAATTTATACAACATCAGTCGTCTCATTTGATTCAGTTCATGCTTCTATATTCCCATTCATATGCACACACCTTAGGGCCATTAACAAGAAAATATAACACAAAACTAGCGGTCAAATACTTATATAATCCTATTTCACAGGACAAAAATTTTCCCAATGGTTCACATCATCTTTAGCAACTAGGGCTCATGTACAATCATCTCCTTATCCGTTCCCGAAGGCTTAAACATGAATTCTATTGTCAATTATTTATTTCACTCAAGATTGGGTCTCTTTACCAGGTTGTCTACCTGTTTCTTCAGGAGGTATTAACGTTTGCCATATGCCTATTCTGACCGTTTTATTCCTCCTTCAAATACAATAAGAAGTAGGCTTGCAACTACTAATGATCTGGGTGGACCGGAAGTGCATAAGTAGTTGCTACAGTTGTTGAGTTTGACTTCTATTATAGGAAGAGGACCAAGCCACTTGAACAAAGTTAGATTAGTGGAATGTAACTTCTTGATCGACGAGCTTCAATATGAGTTTCGAGAGAAGGATGGAAAGTACACTTACCTCACTCAATGAAGGCGAACACCAACACTTACTCAGACACATACATGGGAGGTTGAGTAGTGGGTTGAAGATACTACGCAGCAAGCACAAACTTACTACTACTTAAATAAATAAATCTAGTCTACTTGGGCGCCAAGCAGGTACACGGGATTATGACTTTAATCCTGATTTCCGAACCTCGAGATGGTGGATTTGGCTGAGAATCCGCAAGCTATCGTCATCCTTGCACTAAAAATCTCTTCCTTCTTCTTTCCCAAGCCTCGAGAAGCCTTTTGAGGGTTTCTAGGGTGATCCTAACCTATTTTTGTTATTTTCAGAAAAAAGAGAGAATAAGGTTTTGCTTCATTTAAATTTTATCCTGACCATCCTACTCTGGCGCTCCATGTCCCACTGGATTGCCGCCGCCGTAGTGGCATCTGTTCCGCTTTGGCGGGATGATGGACCCAGTTCTCACGATGTTTTTCCTTTCCTAAATAACAACGGGTCGGATCATTATATTTAATTTATTATTTCATATCGATCAATTTTTGTTGGATATGTGTAACGTATTACAAATATATCCCATGTTCTAAGCTCAGACCCAACATTTTACATTTTCGTGTTGGGTACTTCGTAAAGTTATTAGGAAAGGAATAGTAATAAAAAAAGTATATGTAGAACATAATGCTACATCTACTTTATAAATGTGCCGATATTGTGAATATGTAATACCAATAATGTATTGTTATCAACCCTCAATCAAGAGAGTACCTTCAAAATTATCATAATTGATTGAAAATATAACATAACTATAAATATTTACAGGTATAATTTTGCAGTATTAATTAAATTATACATCATCTTGACATTGTAGTGAATAGTGGATATTTCTTCTCCATTTGCTTAATTTGTATTTAACAATGAACATATTTTGATGAACCTAGGTAGGTTATAAGAAGGGGAAAAGAATTCCTCATATAAACACCTTTATATAACATTATGTTTGAAGAGGCTAGACTATGTGATCAGTTGAATAAGGTTGACTGTTCTTCAAATGAATTCTCTCTATTTTTTGGTTTTGATAGTGTCACCAAGAGATGGTGAAATTAATCATTGCCCACATCTTAAGACATGACCAACATGAAGAAGTTTAAATGTAGTAATATTTTAACTCATTTACCAACAAAGAGTCCCATAACTTAGCTCATATTTTTTATCTTCTTATTTTTAATGATAGTAAGAACTACAGATTACACATAAATAAAATGTTCTAAAAATTCAGATATGTAACCTTTTGCGAATAGAGTATGATTCCCGTTCAATCTATTAGAAATAAAGAAGAGAATTGTTGTGAATGCATCTCTTCGATCCACAAAGCTAAATGTGCCTGCACTCAAAATCACATAATATGTATTTAATCCAATTGTTCATATTGCTTCAGCTTTAAACTTTCCAACAAAAGAAGAGATGGAAATAAATAAATATAGTCAAAATATTATAACTTAGTCCAAAGAATACAAGCGAAATCAATATATATATATATATATATATATATATATATATATAAAGAG
>NC_028648.1:21521294-21527045 GCF_001406875.1 Solanum pennellii | reverse complement strand
ATTATAAGAGCCCTAGGTCCGCCTACGTGGAGGAACCACAAACCATGATTTTATTTTAATTTATTTTATTTTTAAAATTAGCCTTTTCCTTTCAGAAAAAGTTGTGACTTTGATGAAAATTTTTGACTTTTCGAAATGTTGTAACTTTTCCAAAGTGTTTGTGACCTTTCCGATAAGACACAATAATAATTTGCCCACTACCCTTTGTTGTCTATAAATGGAGGACTTTCCTCTCTATTTAAAACAACGAAAATATTTGAACTTCTTCTTCTTCTGGACAATTAAATATTTGTGTACTTTGCTCCTATTGAATGACTCACTGACACCACTATGTTTGTATCAATACACTGGTGAATATAATCGTTATCTTGAGAGGATCTATTCCTTTAAAACTCGGGTGTAGAAGAGAATAATTTCCTTAAGGGGACACTGTGCATTAAGTTCTATCATGTTTTATTCTATTAATACACTGGTGAATAGAATCGTTCTATCTTGTTTCATTCTCTTATTGAAGATCCTAATATGTTTGTCATAATTTATGTTTATTGTTTTTGAGTACATGATTTTAACTTTGTAGTTTATGTTTATGCAAAGTTATTGTTAGTACAAATTAAAAAAAATGTCAATTGAGTATTCAAATAAGTTTCTCTATTAAAATTGTTGAAGATACAATAAAAAAAGTCTTTACAAATCTCTAATTTCTTCATCAACAATGTCATTCCTTCACATACATGGATGCGGTTTAGAAAATCCTTGGAGAGTTAACAGTTTTGCATGCCCATATTTTTTTTTTGCTTTTATGTTGTTTTATCTATTTTTACTAACTTTTATCAGTAGATAATATGAGTACTTTAAGGATTGAAAGTTGAATGAAGTGTTAGTCAATTTTTGTAGGTATGTTATTTCAAAACATAAGATTTTTTTTTTAGGTTTGAATGATTTGTTATCATCATTAGATATGTCATAATTTACTCTCCTTAATGTATGTTTTTTTTTCGTTGTTTTATTGTCTCCTTAAAATTGTATTTATTATTTTTCATTTGGTAGGTATATGATCTCCTTGGACAAAACTTTTCGTCCTTTAATGTTTTTCTTTTTATCCTGCTCATTCGGCTCTTCTAAATATTTTTTGGTGTGAGTTATGACTATTTTTGGCAAGTTTAATTTGAAGAATATGAAACAAAACCTACTCTAAATAAAATTAATATCTTAAGCTACAAAAGATATGTCTATTATATAGATTTGTGATCCTTAATGTCCCAAGTCATTGCTGTTGAGTTATCCAGGTTAGACTCATTTTTAGTTTTTTAATGTTCGAGAATATTACTTTAACATCAGTCTAGAATCCAACATTTTGATCTACTTGTACTTTAAAAATATAACAATATAACATACATATTTTGGAAAAAAATGTAAAGTTACAATATGAAGTATCTATAAGGGCCTTAGAGCAGAAGTTGAATGAAGGATGAATTTCTAAAAAGATTAAAAATATTATTTTATTGTTGTTTCAAATTTATTTCCTCATTCTATAATTTTTTTTAGAGTAACAAAGTAATAATAACGAAAAATGATGAATGTTTGACCTCAGACAAGTAGATTGTCTCTAAAAAATTTATTTATGTTGTTGTGGTGTACATTTTTAAAGGTCTTAAATTATTTATAACTAATATTGATATGCGAAACTTTCACCTAACTTTACTTCACAAGGAATTACTCTAATCATAAAATTATCAGATTCTATATTTTTCATGTAAAAATATAGAAAAAGTGATGTAGCTGCATAAAAACATCACTTAAGTTTAACAAGACAATTATATCATAAAAAAAATATTATGATAAATTATGTAAGCGATAAAATGATTAGATATTAAGATATTTTAAATCATTAATTATATATTTACAATTCTTGATATATGAGATAACTTCAAATCATTTATAGATCCTTCGAAATGTATTTGTTGACAAGCAGAAGACACTAATCATATGTTCCACAATGGTACACTGGCAAAGGCTCTATGGAATCACTATTGCTCCACATTTGGAATTAAAAGAAATGATAGCTCCCTTATCTCTCTTATCTAGCTGGTGGAGCCATCATTCTTGTAATAACATTACAACTTTCACTATTAAAATCATCTCAAATATATTATTTGGGAATTATGGAAGAGCAGATGCAACAGCAGGTATGGTAGCAAAATATTGTTTCTCCCTAAAATTATATATCTAATTTGTCAAAATGTTTTGTTGTCTGTGTAGACAATAAAATTCGCGTCGAGAAAACAATAATCAAGAACGGAAAATTATAGGAACAATCGATTTTATTATTTCAAATGCGAGTGTTACAATCTCTATAATTCCTCTGAATTCGCCTTTTCAAATATAAATTCAAGGGCTTTAAAGCTTGTTCTTGAATCTATGATGAACTTGAACTTTATCTTGATCTTGACTTTTATTTGAACTCAAGGGCTTCGAGCTTGTTCTTGAATTCGGTGGTCTTGATCTTGATCGTTCTTGAACTTGAATGCTTGAATTCTTAAACTTGTAGCTTTGTAGGGAATTAAATGGCGTTTGTACCACAGAGTTTCTCTAGCTTCTTGTTTTGAATTTTATATCCCTTTTTTGAATTATGAGGACCCCTATTTATAGTTTTAGAATAGAGGAGTTGCGATTGGAATAGGATTCCATTCAGCCAATCAGATTAAAGTGACATGGCATTTGGGCTTTATGGAGCGGGCTTGTCATCTTTGACACATGTCATGATTCTATTGGTTTTCTTATTTGACTTGGCATGCCACATCATCTGCACACGTGGCGCCAAGATGGGCTCTAGAATGAGATGAGATTGGGTTTAACAAATTGGGTTCATCCAATGTAGCCCAAATCAATTAATTTAGACTTTAATTAAATCCATATTTATTGGACTTAAATATTTAACTCAATTATATCAATCCACAATATTTATTTGGATTAATATATTTATGAATTCAATATAATCCGAATCATTTTATAAATTTATATTTAATAAATTTTAAATGATTACAAATGCCCCCTGCTTCAAGTCTTGTCGAGATATTTTATCTTTTAGAGACTAGGCTTGAAGCATTAACTGGTTACTAAATTCACCTTATTTAAAAAAATGAATTGTAATTGAATTAACAATTGTAATCCTACTCAATTTCATATTCATATATATGTTTTATTGCCCGAGCCAAAAAGAAATTGTAATTGAACTAGGAATTGTAATCCTACTCAATTTCATATTCATATTATGTTTATTGTCCAAACCAAAAAGAAATTGTAATTGAACTAGGAGAAGGATTCTATCCCACCACATGACATCTATAAATAGATACATTGTCTCCATAATTTTATCTTCAATTACAGATTGTGAGCCTACGACGAAAAGGGCATACTCAAGGTAATTTTCCTTCTTTTTTTTTATTTATTTTCGTCACTTTTTTTACAGCTTGACATGTCTGTCGTAGAAAATTCATATCTCATTGTAGAAAAATCAAAATCATGAATCGTTTGATTTTTCAAAAACTAGACTTTTAGATCTTCAACATACCCGAAATTCAAAATTTAATACCTTCAGAATCTTTTTATATGATTTTTTGAAGTCAGCTCTAGATTCTGTCATGCTAAAAATTTGTCCCTTTTTTTACAGCCTGACATGTTCATCGTAGAAAATTCATATCTCATTGTAGAAAAATTAAAATCATGAACCGTTTGATTTTTCAGAAACTAGACTTTTAGATCTACGACATACCCGAAATTCAAAATTTAATACCTTCAGAATCTTTCTAGATGATTTTTTGAAGTTAGCTCTAGATTCTGTCATGCTAAAAATTTGTCCCTTTTTTTACAGCCTGACATGTTCATCGTAGAAAATTCATATCTCATTGTAGAAAAATTAAAATCATGAACCGTTTGATTTTTCAGAAACTAGACTTTTAGATCTACGACATACCCGAAATTCAAAATTTAATACCTTCAGAATCTTTCTAGATGATTTTTTGAAGTTAGCTCTAGATTCTGTCATGCTAAAAATTTGTCCCTTTTTTTACAGCCTGACATGTTCATCGTAGAAAATTCATATCTCATTGTAGAAAAATTAAAATCATGAACCGTTTGATTTTTCAGAAACTAGACTTTTAGATCTACGACATACCCGAAATTCAAAATTTAATACCTTCAGAATCTTTCTAGATGATTTTTTGAAGTTAGCTCTAGATTCTGTCATGCTAAAAATTTGTCCCTTTTTTTACAGCCTGACATGTTCATCGTAGAAAATTCATATCTCATTGTAGAAAAATTAAAATCATGAACCGTTTGATTTTTCAGAAACTAGACTTTTAGATCTACGACATACCCGAAATTCAAAATTTAATACCTTCAGAATCTTTCTAGATGATTTTTTGAAGTTAGCTCTAGATTCTGTCATGCTAAAAATTTGTCCCTTTTTTTACAGCCTGACATGTTCATCGTAGAAAATTCATATCTCATTGTAGAAAAATTAAAATCATGAACCGTTTGATTTTTCAGAAACTAGACTTTTAGATCTACGACATACCCGAAATTCAAAATTTAATACCTTCAGAATCTTTCTAGATGATTTTTTGAAGTTAGCTCTAGATTCTGTCATGCTAAAAATTTGTCCCTTTTTTTACAGCCTGACATGTTCATCGTAGAAAATTCATATCTCATTGTAGAAAAATTAAAATCATGAACCGTTTGATTTTTCAGAAACTAGACTTTTAGATCTACGACATACCCGAAATTCAAAATTTAATACCTTCAGAATCTTTCTAGATGATTTTTTGAAGTTAGCTCTAGATTCTGTCATGCTAAAAATTTGTCCCTTTTTTTACAGCCTGACATGTTCATCGTAGAAAATTCATATCTCATTGTAGAAAAATTAAAATCATGAACCGTTTGATTTTTCAGAAACTAGACTTTTAGATCTACGACATACCCGAAATTCAAAATTTAATACCTTCAGAATCTTTCTAGATGATTTTTTGAAGTTAGCTCTAGATTCTGTCATGCTAAAAATTTGTCCCTTTTTTTACAGCCTGACATGTTCATCGTAGAAAATTCATATCTCATTGTAGAAAAATTAAAATCATGAACCGTTTGATTTTTCAGAAACTAGACTTTTAGATCTACGACATACCCGAAATTCAAAATTTAATACCTTCAGAATCTTTCTAGATGATTTTTTGAAGTTAGCTCTAGATTCTGTCATGCTAAAAATTTGTCCCTTTTTTTACAGCCTGACATGTTCATCGTAGAAAATTCATATCTCATTGTAGAAAAATTAAAATCATGAACCGTTTGATTTTTCAGAAACTAGACTTTTAGATCTACGACATACCCGAAATTCAAAATTTAATACCTTCAGAATCTTTCTAGATGATTTTTTGAAGTTAGCTCTAGATTCTGTCATGCTAAAAATTTGTCCCTTTTTTTACAGCCTGACATGTTCATCGTAGAAAATTCATATCTCATTGTAGAAAAATTAAAATCATGAACCGTTTGATTTTTCAGAAACTAGACTTTTAGATCTACGACATACCCGAAATTCAAAATTTAATACCTTCAGAATCTTTCTAGATGATTTTTTGAAGTTAGCTCTAGATTCTGTCATGCTAAAAATTTGTCCCTTTTTTTACAGCCTGACATGTTCATCGTAGAAAATTCATATCTCATTGTAGAAAAATTAAAATCATGAACCGTTTGATTTTT
>NC_028648.1:21444807-21521175 GCF_001406875.1 Solanum pennellii | reverse complement strand
TCTCGTGTCTTGACGTTGGAACAGCGAAATCACAATCCACTTGGTGATTCCTAATCTAGACATAAAGGTATACAACACATCCAAGATTCAAGATTTAATACCTTTCGAGTCTCAAACATCTTGACGGGTAACAATCTCTCCTTCACTTGTATTTCCCTTTTTTTTGTTTTTTTTTTGTAGATCAGCAAAAGGAATTTTATATTTTATGGAGGCTACATAATGGAATGATTTATCACATAAAAATGTGCAAAATAAATAAATAAAACTCTCAAGGTGTTCCATGGCCCCGAATGCTTAACCAACTTGATGTTTTACTAGAATACCGTGTAACGCTCCCGCCTTGAAGATAACCTCAAGGTGTTACAAGGTCCCAAATGCTTAACCATGAAGCTTTACTAAAATACCGTGTAACGCTCCCGCCTTGAAGATAACCTCAGATTGTTACAAGGTCCCGAATGCTTAACCATGAAGCTTTACTAAAATACCGTGTAACGCTCCCGCCTTGAAGATAACCTCAGATTGTTACAAGGTCCCGAATGCTTAACCATGAAGCTTTACTAAAATACCGTGTAACGCTCCCGCCTTGAAGATAACCTCAGATTGTTACAAGGTCCCGAATGCTTAACCATGAAGCTTTACTAAAATACCGTGTAACGCTCCCGCCTTGAAGATAACCTCAGATTGTTACAAGGTCCCGAATGCTTAACCATGAAGCTTTACTAAAATACCGTGTAACGCTCCCGCCTTGAAGATAACCTCAGATTGTTACAAGGTCCCGAATGCTTAACCATGAAGCTTTACTAAAATACCGTGTAACGCTCCCGCCTTGAAGATAACCTCAGATTGTTACAAGGTCCCGAATGCTTAACCATGAAGCTTTACTAAAATACCGTGTAACGCTCCCGCCTTGAAGATAACCTCAGATTGTTACAAGGTCCCGAATGCTTAACCATGAAGCTTTACTAAAATACCGTGTAACGCTCCCGCCTTGAAGATAACCTCAGATTGTTACAAGGTCCCGAATGCTTAACCATGAAGCTTTACTAAAATACCGTGTAACGCTCCCGCCTTGAAGATAACCTCAGATTGTTACAAGGTCCCGAATGCTTAACCATGAAGCTTTACTAAAATACCGTGTAACGCTCCCGCCTTGAAGATAACCTCAGATTGTTACAAGGTCCCGAATGCTTAACCATGAAGCTTTACTAAAATACCGTGTAACGCTCCCGCCTTGAAGATAACCTCAGATTGTTACAAGGTCCCGAATGCTTAACCATGAAGCTTTACTAAAATACCGTGTAACGCTCCCGCCTTGAAGATAACCTCAGATTGTTACAAGGTCCCGAATGCTTAACCATGAAGCTTTACTAAAATACCGTGTAACGCTCCCGCCTTGAAGATAACCTCAGATTGTTACAAGGTCCCGAATGCTTAACCATGAAGCTTTACTAAAATACCGTGTAACGCTCCCGCCTTGAAGATAACCTCAGATTGTTACAAGGTCCCGAATGCTTAACCATGAAGCTTTACTAAAATACCGTGTAACGCTCCCGCCTTGAAGATAACCTCAGATTGTTACAAGGTCCCGAATGCTTAACCATGAAGCTTTACTAAAATACCGTGTAACGCTCCCGCCTTGAAGATAACCTCAGATTGTTACAAGGTCCCGAATGCTTAACCATGAAGCTTTACTAAAATACCGTGTAACGCTCCCGCCTTGAAGATAACCTCAGATTGTTACAAGGTCCCGAATGCTTAACCATGAAGCTTTACTAAAATACCGTGTAACGCTCCCGCCTTGAAGATAACCTCAGATTGTTACAAGGTCCCGAATGCTTAACCATGAAGCTTTACTAAAATACCGTGTAACGCTCCCGCCTTGAAGATAACCTCAGATTGTTACAAGGTCCCGAATGCTTAACCATGAAGCTTTACTAAAATACCGTGTAACGCTCCCGCCTTGAAGATAACCTCAGATTGTTACAAGGTCCCGAATGCTTAACCATGAAGCTTTACTAAAATACCGTGTAACGCTCCCGCCTTGAAGATAACCTCAGATTGTTACAAGGTCCCGAATGCTTAACCATGAAGCTTTACTAAAATACCGTGTAACGCTCCCGCCTTGAAGATAACCTCAGATTGTTACAAGGTCCCGAATGCTTAACCATGAAGCTTTACTAAAATACCGTGTAACGCTCCCGCCTTGAAGATAACCTCAGATTGTTACAAGGTCCCGAATGCTTAACCATGAAGCTTTACTAAAATACCGTGTAACGCTCCCGCCTTGAAGATAACCTCAGATTGTTACAAGGTCCCGAATGCTTAACCATGAAGCTTTACTAAAATACCGTGTAACGCTCCCGCCTTGAAGATAACCTCAGATTGTTACAAGGTCCCGAATGCTTAACCATGAAGCTTTACTAAAATACCGTGTAACGCTCCCGCCTTGAAGATAACCTCAGATTGTTACAAGGTCCCGAATGCTTAACCATGAAGCTTTACTAAAATAACGTGTAGCGCTCCCGCCTTGAAGATAACCTCAAGGTGTTACAAGGTCCCAAATGCTTGACCAACTTGAAGTTTTAATAGGATACCATGTAACGCTCCCGCCTTGAAGATAACCTCAAGGTGTTACAAGGTCCTGAATGTTTGACCATGAAGCTATACTAGAATACCGTGTAACGCTTCCGCCTTGAAGATAACCTCAAGGTGTTACAAGGTCCCGAATGCTTAACCATGAAGCTTTACTAAGATACCGTGTAACGCTCCCGCCTTGAAGATAACCTCAAGGTGTTACAAGGTCCCGAATGTTTGACCATGAAGCTATACTAGAATACCGTGTAACGCTTCCGCCTTGAAGATAACCTCAAGGTGTTACAAGGTCCCGAATGTTTGACCATGAAGCTATACTAGAATACCGTGTAACGCTTCCGCCTTGAAGATAACCTCAAGGTGTTACAAGGTCCCGAATGTTTGACCATGAAGCTATACTAGAATACCGTGTAACGCTTCCGCCTTGAAGATAACCTCAAGGTGTTACAAGGTCCCGAATGTTTGACCATGAAGCTATACTAGAATACCGTGTAACGCTTCCGCCTTGAAGATAACCTCAAGGTGTTACAAGGTCCCGAATGTTTGACCATGAAGCTATACTAGAATACCGTGTAACGCTTCCGCCTTGAAGATAACCTCAAGGTGTTACAAGGTCCCGAATGTTTGACCATGAAGCTATACTAGAATACCGTGTAACGCTTCCGCCTTGAAGATAACCTCAAGGTGTTACAAGGTCCCGAATGTTTGACCATGAAGCTATACTAGAATACCGTGTAACGCTTCCGCCTTGAAGATAACCTCAAGGTGTTACAAGGTCCCGAATGTTTGACCATGAAGCTATACTAGAATACCGTGTAACGCTTCCGCCTTGAAGATAACCTCAAGGTGTTACAAGGTCCCGAATGTTTGACCATGAAGCTATACTAGAATACCGTGTAACGCTTCCGCCTTGAAGATAACCTCAAGGTGTTACAAGGTCCCGAATGTTTGACCATGAAGCTATACTAGAATACCGTGTAACGCTTCCGCCTTGAAGATAACCTCAAGGTGTTACAAGGTCCCGAATGTTTGACCATGAAGCTATACTAGAATACCGTGTAACGCTTCCGCCTTGAAGATAACCTCAAGGTGTTACAAGGTCCCGAATGTTTGACCATGAAGCTATACTAGAATACCGTGTAACGCTTCCGCCTTGAAGATAACCTCAAGGTGTTACAAGGTCCCGAATGTTTGACCATGAAGCTATACTAGAATACCGTGTAACGCTTCCGCCTTGAAGATAACCTCAAGGTGTTACAAGGTCCCGAATGTTTGACCATGAAGCTATACTAGAATACCGTGTAACGCTTCCGCCTTGAAGATAACCTCAAGGTGTTACAAGGTCCCGAATGTTTGACCATGAAGCTATACTAGAATACCGTGTAACGCTTCCGCCTTGAAGATAACCTCAAGGTGTTACAAGGTCCCGAATGTTTGACCATGAAGCTATACTAGAATACCGTGTAACGCTTCCGCCTTGAAGATAACCTCAAGGTGTTACAAGGTCCCGAATGTTTGACCATGAAGCTATACTAGAATACCGTGTAACGCTTCCGCCTTGAAGATAACCTCAAGGTGTTACAAGGTCCCGAATGTTTGACCATGAAGCTATACTAGAATACCGTGTAACGCTTCCGCCTTGAAGATAACCTCAAGGTGTTACAAGGTCCCGAATGTTTGACCATGAAGCTATACTAGAATACCGTGTAACGCTTCCGCCTTGAAGATAACCTCAAGGTGTTACAAGGTCCCGAATGTTTGACCATGAAGCTATACTAGAATACCGTGTAACGCTTCCGCCTTGAAGATAACCTCAAGGTGTTACAAGGTCCCGAATGTTTGACCATGAAGCTATACTAGAATACCGTGTAACGCTTCCGCCTTGAAGATAACCTCAAGGTGTTACAAGGTCCCGAATGTTTGACCATGAAGCTATACTAGAATACCGTGTAACGCTTCCGCCTTGAAGATAACCTCAAGGTGTTACAAGGTCCCGAATGTTTGACCATGAAGCTATACTAGAATACCGTGTAACGCTTCCGCCTTGAAGATAACCTCAAGGTGTTACAAGGTCCCGAATGTTTGACCATGAAGCTATACTAGAATACCGTGTAACGCTTCCGCCTTGAAGATAACCTCAAGGTGTTACAAGGTCCCGAATGTTTGACCATGAAGCTATACTAGAATACCGTGTAACGCTTCCGCCTTGAAGATAACCTCAAGGTGTTACAAGGTCCTGAATGCTTAACCAACTTGAGACAGGATAAACCCGTGAAAAGACCAGTTTAAGGTGCAAAGGGACAAGTTTGTCCACCTTAAGGCATCGAAATTTAAAGATTCGTTGAAGGATAAGCTTGACCAACTTGAAGCTTAATAGGATACCGTGTAATGTTCCCCCCTTGAAAATAATCTCAAGGTGTTACAAGGTTCCGAATGTTTAACCAACTTGAAGCTTTAATAGGATACCGTGTAACGCTCCCGCCTTGAAGATAAACTCAAGGTGTTACAAGGTCCTGAATGCTTAACCAACTTGAGACAGGATAAATCCGTGAAAAGACCAGTTTAAGGTGCAAAGGGAAAAATATTGTCCACCTTAAGGCATGGAAATTCAAAGATCCTTTTAAAGATAAATCCGTCGGAACTCTAGCTTAAGGTGCAAAGGGACAAGTTTGTCCACCTTAAGACATAGAAATTTAAAGATTCGTTGAAGGATAAGCTCGCAACAAAGTTAGATTAAGGTGAAAAGGGACAAACCTCGCGCACCTTTAGGCATGGAATTCGATTACATACGCATTTGGAGACTTCTACTTATATACTTGAAGTCTTACCTTCATACTTAGAGTATTTGAATACTTCAACCTGTATACTTAGAGAATTTGGATACTTCAAATAATAAACTCGAAGAATATAAAGACTCCAATTTGCATACTTGATCTAATTTAAAGACTTCCACCATACTTATAAGAGATTCATATTTTATAAGGGTTTGCCTTTTCCATAAACCCATCAATGCTTCGTGCAAGTCTTAAGTTTGATGAGACAAAAGATAAAAATAAAATATATATCGCTTTGACTTTCATGCAATAGATCAAGTGGGAACATTTATTTTGACACTCATGCAACTGAACTTAGAATATGGTTCTAAGCGCCTACGTACCTCAATAAAGAGGATCAAGTCACAACGTAGTTCTGGGGATTTGAGTGATTATTCTTTCTTTCTTTTTTTTTCTTTTTTTTATGGTGGTGCCTTACACAGTTTATACTCTTGCGGGCCAGGAGTAACATGCAGTTTAGGCTCGTACTTTAAGGAGCATCATCTTCCTTCAAGGATAGTATCTCTTTAGAAATTTGGCATTAATAGGACCGATCCTTAAGCCATCAGCATCAACAAGCTTGTAAGCACCATTTGAATATGCTTCTTGTACGACATATGGTCCATCCCACTTTGAGGTAAATTTGCCCCCAGACTTGTGCGAAGTAATGATTGGTCTTCTTACCGCGAGAACTTGATCTCCAACTTGAAAGCACCTCAAGCGAACCTTCTTATTAAAAGCACGAGATAGACGAGCTTGATAACATTCAAGGTTTTGTTGGGCTTCTAACCTCTTTTCATCAAGTGCTTCTAACTCAGCAAGACGCAATCGAGCATTTTCTTCCTCAGTGAGCCCTTCTTGAATAGCAAGTCTTAAGGAGGGTATTTGACGCTCGAGTGGCAGGACTGCTTCAACTCCAAAAGCAAGTGAATATGGTGTTGCTTGAGTTGGTGTGCGATATGTTGTCCTATATGCCCACAAAGCTTCTTCCATTCTTTCATGCCAATCCCGTTTGGATTTGGAGACAACTTTCTTGAGCAGGTTGCATAGAGTCTTATTGAATGCTTCAGCAAGACCATTAGCGGCAGCATGGTACATAGAAGATTTACGCTGCTTAAAGTCAAAAAGATCACAAATCTTGTTCATTAACTTGTTATCAAATGGTTTGCCATTGTCTGTTATTATATAGCGAGGGATGCCAAAGCGATAGATAATATTTACTCGGATAAAATTTGCAACATTCTCTTTCTTCACCTTTTTAAGAGCGACAGCTTCAGCCCATTTTGAAAAGTAATCAGTTGCAGCCAAGATGTCAAGTGTCCACCAGAAGACTTTGGTAATGGTCCTATAATATCCAGTCCCCAAGCGTCAAATGGCCAAGATGCGATGGTTGGGTGCAATACTTCGGGTGGCTGATGAATGAAATTCGCATGAAATTGACAAGCATCGCATTTTCTAGCATAATATAAGCAATCTTTCACCATGGTTGGCCAGTAATACCCCATCCTCTTTATGTGAAAATGAAGTTTTGGTCCAGATTGATGTGATCCACATACTCCTGAGTGTGCTTCTTGCAGAGCTTGAATCGCTTCTTCCTCTCCCAAACATCGTAATAACATACCCTCAAATGATCTTCTATATAATGTATCCTTGTAGTAAAGGAAACGAGGTGCACGACGACGTATGTCAGTTCTTCTTCTTGGATTTTCTGGAAGTATCCCATAACATAGGTAGTCAATGATGGGTTGTCTCCAATCTTCCTTCGCAGCTTCAACAATGGAGACGACATGATCAAGCTTATTTTCAATATATTCTTCCTCATTTGATGGTGGTACTATCCATTTTGACAGACAGTTACTTGCGTTTGATCAGGAAGGGTTAGCGTTGAAGCTAGAGTAGCCAATACCCTTGTTTCTTTTTCTTCTTCCCCAGGAGACACTTTTGGTAAGGATTCACTCGTTGTTCCTTTTTTTACAGTAGGATGCACCTTCATTGTTTGTGCTTTATCCACATTGAAACATGATGCCTCGACATTGCCTTGAGTAGACTTTGTGTTGAACGAGCTTGGCAAGAATTCCTCTAGAGTCACAAGACGTCGAGGTTTTTGGTAGTGATGCACTTCAACCTTTGCCCTTTTGGGGCGCTTGATTGATTTTTGCTTCTCTGATTTCTTCACCATTTTTCCTCTAACCGGTTGCTCAGATAATTCTTTTCGTAAGCTTGACTTGTTGCGTCTTCGCCTAGTTACAAGAATCCAACCCTCATCACCATCTATGTCAACGTCCTGGTCTACTGGCTCTTCTTCATGCTTTTCAGAGATATATATTTGGACCGGATCCAGTGACCCAAACGTGATAGAGGTATGGTTAGAACTAGCCTTCTCATCATCAAGGATAATTTTATTTTCGTTAGCCAATCGCATCACTCTATCCTTAAAGACAAAACATTTTTCAAGAGGATGACTCACAAGTCTATGATACTTGCAATAATTTGGGTCATCAGTTTTTCCAGCTTCATCGGGTCGCTTCATCTCTGGCAAGTCAATGAGCTTTAACTCAAGCAATTCATCAAAAATTTCAGAAACGTCAGAATCCAAGAAGGGATACTTTTTTCCTTGCATCTCCCTTAGCGTCGACTTTTGATTTGAACGTGCTTGGAAAGTCGTTCTCACATTTTGTTTTACGCCCTCATTCGTGGTGAACTTTGCGGGTGACACATTTACACTCATGGATTCTTTGTTGTCATTTCTGGGCAGAAACTTGCTCCATCTCTTGGGTTCCTGCTTGTCCCTTCCTTTGCGAGGATCATGGACAATAGTCATATCTTTTCCGGCAGATGACATGCTCAACTCCATATCATGAGCGCGAGTAGCTAAATCCTCGAAAGATTTTGGTTTTATTCCTTGCAAGATGTAAAGAAGCTCCCAGTGCATTCCTTGAATACACATTTCGATTGCAGAAGCTTCACTAAGCCTGTCCTTGCAATTTAGGCTCGCGTTCCTCCATCGATTTATGAAATCTATGACCGGTTCATCCTTTCTTTGGCGAGTATTCGTGAGTTCTACCATGCTCACCGTGCGCCTTGTGCTATAGAAGCGATTGAGAAACTCATGTTCTAGTTGCTCCCAACTATCAATAGAGTTAGGTTCGAGATCCGTGTACCAATCAAAGGCATTTCCTTTTAGAGAGCGGACAAACTGTTTGACAAGATAGTCTCCATATGTTCCAGCATTATTACATGTCTCCACGAAGTGCACGACATGTTGTTTCAGATTTCCTTTTCCCTCAAATTGTTGAAATTTGGGAGGTTGATAACCAGCAGGCATTTTAAAGTTATCAATCCTAGCAGTGTATGGCTTAGCATACATATGAGAAGACTTGGTGGAGACTTCATACTTATCTTTGATAGTGCCTTCAATAAACTCCTTCAAGCGATCGAGTGGGATCATTCCTTCAGAAGAAACTGGCATCTCTTTAACAAACGGGGCTTTCTTAGCAGGATCTTCGATTTCTTGAACTTCAATGCCCTTTCCAGGTGCATGGCTCGCATCTCCATCTAAAAGTCCTTCTATCCTGTCCATCAACTTGTCAATTCGAGATTCTTGGTGTTGTACATGCTTCGTCAATCCTTCAACCAACTTCGTCAGATTTGCGAGTTGTTCCTCAGGAGAGGAAGCAGCAGTCACCATCGTTTGCATGATCATCGGAGATGCAGGAGAGTAACATGGATTGTCGCGTAAGTTAATTTTCAGTGGACTCACGTTACGCGATATACGTGGAGATGATTCATAAGTTGAATCACAGTTCTCCCTTGTGGTAGAGTTATTGGAACCAGATTGCTCAAGTAGAGCCAATGTCTTCTTGATCTTTTCAGCAACACTACTTCCTCCTTCTAGAGCATTTGTGGAGGAACTTTCTCCTTTTGGAGTCGAAGACCCAAAAACAGGAGTTGACACAGACGACACTTGAAGCGTTTGTTGTCCTAGTGTAGCAGCCTTGCTTCTCGTAACAACTCCAAAACTTCCAAAGGTAACACCAAGGATGTCTTCAACTTCAGTAGAGAAATTGGAGCTAGTGACCTTAGAGGCTGTTGATCGAGAGTTGTTGTTCATGGAAGTCATCTTGATATTCTTTGACGTTTGAAAAGTTGAGATGAGAGGTAGAGATTGTCCCACTGGGCGTGCCAGAATTTGTAGACAATAAAATTCGCGTCGAGAAAACAATAATCAAGAACGGAAAATTATAGCAACAATCGATTTTATTATTTCAAATGCGAGTGTTACAATCTCTATAATTCCTCTGAATTCGCCTTTTCAAATATAAATTCAAGGGCTTTAAAGCTTGTTCTTGAATCTATGATGAACTTGAACTTGAACTTTATCTTGATCTTGACTTTTATTTGAATTCAAGGGCTTCGAGCTTGTTCTTGAATTCGGTGGTCTTGATCTTGATCGTTCTTGAACTTGAATGCTTGAATTCTTAAACTTGTAGCTTTGTAGAGAATTAAATGGCGTTTGTACCACAGAGTTTCTCTAGCTTCTTGTTTTGAATTTTCTATCCCTTTTCTGAATTATGAGGACCCCTATTTAAAGTTTTAGAATAGAGGAGTTGCGATTGGAATAGGATTCCATTCAGCCAATCAGATTAAAGTGGCATGGCATTTGGGCTTTATGGTGCGGGCTTGTCATCTTTGACACATGTCATGATTCTATTGTTTTCTTATTTGACTTGGCATGCCACATCATCTGCACACGTGGCGCCAAGATGGGCTCTAGAATGAGATGAGATTGGGTTTAACAAATTCGGTTCATCCAATGTAGCCCAAATCAATTAATTTAGACTTTAATTAAATTTATATTTATTGGACTTAAATATTTAACTCAATTATATCAATCCACAATATTTATTTGGATTAATATATTTATGAATTCAATATAATCCGAATCATTTTATAAATTTATATTTAATAAATTTTAAATGATTACAGTCTGTGAAGCAACAATTTAGAAACTTTAAAGAAACACTTTTCTGGAATGATCTGGTTGGCCTTACAGATAAGAAAATTGTGAATAAAGTTTGTAAACTTGTCTCCTGGACACCGCCCATCACTCATGTCTATAAGCTCAATAGTGATGGAAGCTTCAAAGAGGATAAATGTGGTTGTGGAGGCATAGTCAGAAATTGGGAAGGCAAACTGATCATCATGGTTTTTTCTATACAATTTATGGGGGATTCCAGCTGTAGACATTGAAATTTTGTAGGACTCTACAAGATGCGTTCAATTCGAATTGGCACTACAAATTGTGTTCAACACAGATAAGGATTCTTGGAGGCTACTCAACCCTAAACCCTAGTTTATGCCTATATAAAGGGTACTAAATTCCCTTAAAAGGCATCTAGAAAAATCCACAAAGAGATCAAGATCTCGAATACTCCACAAATTGATGGATTATTCATATAGAGAGGTCAAATCTAAATCATCCTAGTTCGAGAAATACGCCACTAACGACCCTCGAATCATGGATAAATCATATTAGAGAGTAGAATCAAGGGAGGAACAGATTTGTACTCACAATCTTGATGAATAAAATCACGTTTCTTCATATTTTATTTGTATGGTTTATTTATTTTCCATATGTTTAAAATTTGTTGCAAACACCAGCATCTTGGCAGGAACAAAGGCTCTATTCTATGGCGTTCATTGGTGCAAGCTTAATGGAGTTTCTCGACTTCAACTGGAAACTGATTCTTTAGTGCTAGTTGCTTGCATTAAAGATGTCTATAAAATTCCTTGGCGGATAGCGCCTTTAATCATGAGGATTCAAGCAACTCTTCAAGGTATAGATTGGTCTATTAACCATTGTTATATAGTAGAAAATCAGGTTGCAGACAAACTAGCTAACTTGAGCTTTCAGAGCGACAGGATATATTTGTCCATTGAAAACATCCCTCAACTAGTGTGAGGCTTGCTAAACATGGACAAACACAATATTCCTAGCTTTCGAGTGAGGAAAAAAATAATCATGAGATTTCTTATGATGATGTGTTTTAATCTAATTTCTCTTGGTTTTTTAATCCACAACCTAAAGAATATTCTAGAGGGGATCCCTTTGACTTTCCCCTGTAAATTTAAACTCCATGCCAATAGAAAAATGTTGGTATTAAACTACTTAGTTATGGGCATTGTCCATAACATTTTATCATTTTGGAGAGGTTAGACATCATATCCCTCTTGCTCATGTATTTTGTTATGTCCTTCTAATTATTCAATACACAAGGTAGGGGTTATGCCTAACCCCCATATAACAAATTAGTGTATTTACTGTTTTCGTTGTTTTACTTAGTTTTACCAAGTCAACGTGTTTGTTCCTATATTTTAGGATAGGCTAGAGTCAATAACAAAGTATATCAGTACTTTGATATGGCAATATTTTTTGCACCTTTTTAGGAGTCAAGTTATACTACTTTTAGGAGCCAGTTGTAGCTTTAGAGTTCACGTTATATGTTTTTCTTTTTCTGTATTTTTCACATAAGCTTTCAATAAAAAGGTTAAGTTATTCTCCAGTTTTTTGCCTCTTCTGATCATTTCACTAAGAATTTTTCTGTTCAACTCTTTGTTTTATGGTATCCGAGCCAGGTTGGAATTCTTCCATCTTTGTTGTTGTTATCGTTTGGTGAGAAAGTTCTTGTTGTGTAATATGGATCAATTTAATAGGGGAAGTGGTGCGAATGTACAGAATGGTGTTGAGAAGCTTGTAGGAACTAACTACAACTATTGGAGGATGTGTATGGAGGCTTATCATTAAGGTCAAGACTTGTGGGAACTGCTATCTGGTTCAGATGTAGAAATTCCAGCAGATACCCCTGAAAATGTTGAACCACGTAGGAAATGGAAGATCAAGTGTGGGAAGGCTCTATTTGCTTTAAGGACATCGATTAGCAAAGAGTTCATTGATCATCTTCGTGATGTTGGTTCTCCACAGCAAGTCTGGGGAACTCTTGAAAGGTTATTTTCCAAGAAGAATACAACAAGATTACAATTCTTGGAAAATAAATTGGAAATGACGTTGCAAGGGACCATGTCGATTTCAAAATACTTCTTGCGATTGAAGTATTTGTGCTGGAATTTCTGAACTAGATGTAACCGAGAAGATTAGTGTAGCCCATTTAAGAAGATTCCTCATCCGTGGTTTAAATAAGGAGTATACACTTTGTTACCTCCATACAAGGGTGGGCACAACAACCATCAGTTGAAGAATTAGAAAAATTGTTGTCTAATCAAGAAGCTTTGGCTAAACAAATGGCCAAAAGTTTCAACTCTTAACATGGAGCTGTTCTTCTTTTAAAAGGAAAGTTAAATGAGGATGAACCAGAGGAAGGTACTAATTGAAGGAAGGTTTCTTGAAGTAGTTCACAAGGATACAAATCAATCAGGTGTCATAGGTGTGGGAAGCTTGGGCATATTCAAAGATATTGTCGTGTTAAGATCTCCAAATCAAATGTTGCTTGTGAAGATGAACAAGATGATGAGCCTAAATGGGAGCATTGCTTTACTATTGAAGACGTTGAAATAAAAGATAAAGTAGTGTTTGAATCGGAACCAAATAAATCTCATATCAATTTTGTTGATTTCAAGAAGGAGTGGATCGTTGATTCTGGTTGTACAAACCATGTGACTGGCGATGATTCATTATTTTCAGAGTTGCAACAACACAAGGGAGAAAGAGTCATTGTGACGGTTGATAACTCGACTTATCCATTAATGAAGGAAGTTGTGGTTAAAATTGGTATTAATAATACAAATATCAACCTAAATGATGTCTATCATGTTCCAGGCTTGAAGAAGAATCTAGTTTCCGTTTCTCAAATTACTGATTCTGGAAAATATGTTTTGTTTGGTCCAAATGATTTGAAAGTACTTGATAGCATGAAAAATATTGAAGCTGGCATGCTCGATTGGGGCATTTAGGTTATCAAATGTTGCAAAAGATCTCTTCAGATAAACTCTTAGATGGCATGCCACCTCTGAAAATGCACAAGAAAAAGTGATTTGTCAAGGTTGCCAGTATGGGAAATCACACCGTTTTCCTTTCAAAAGCTCATCTAATCGTAGATTATCTCCATTTGTACTAGTGCACACTGACTTACTGGGACCAAAAAGAACAACAAGTTTTAGTGGCTACCAATATGCAATGATATTGGTAGATGACTTCTCTAGATTTACTTGGGAATATTTTTTGAGGGAGAAAAATGAAGCACTTTCCAAGTTCATTGAATTCAGCGGCATCGCGGAAAAGGAGTTTGAGCAAAAAAATAAAGTGTTTTAGGAGTGACAATGGTGGTGAATTCATGTCAACGAAGTTCTTTCAGTTTTGTGAAGAAAATGGCATTCAAAGAGAAATGACGTGTCCCAATACCCCGCTACAGAATGGGGTTGTAGAAAGAAAGCTGGCACATCTCTCTTCAGTAAGTCTTTCATGGCTGCACAATAAGAGTCTACCTCGCGATCTATGGGCAGAAGCATTTCAATGTGCATGTCATGTCATAAATTGTTTCCCTCCTTATCCTGGTAAGGAAAAGATTCCTTTTGAATTTCTGTATGATCAAAAGCCAAATGTTAGTTACTTTTGGGTCTTTGGTTCTATCTGTTATGTTCATGTTCCTAAATCAAATAGAACCAAGCTTGATCCGAAAGCAAAGAAATGTATGTTTGTTGGTTATGATTCATACACGAAAGGGTTGAAATGCATGGATCCAGAAAACAAAAAGTTTGTTAATTCTAGAGATGTTGTGTTCGATGAAGTGTCATATTGGTGTACAACCCCAAAATCAAGTTTGCAGAATGTCACGCTTGATGATTACCAAAATGAGTCATTGTTTCCTGAAATTAATGCTCAAGGAGTTGATAAATCACCTAATCCAGCTATGGAACCCTTGTCTTCAGAAAATGGACAGGAAATGGTTAGAAGGTCTTTGAGGGAGAAACGACAACCAAATCATCTCAAGGATTATCAAGTAAAGCTAAACCGGTGCATTGTAACTTCCTGTTTCTTTACTGGAGCATTTGATGAAGAACATACATGCTATGAGGAAGCTAAGGGCTGTCAAAAATGGGAAATAGAAATGCAAGAAGAAATTGATGTCTTGAGGAAGAATGATACATGGGAGCTAGTACCAAAGCCAGAAAGCAACAAACCAGTCACTTGTTAGTGGGTCTATCAATTGAAAAAGAAATCAGACGACACAATTGAAAGATGCAAAGCTCGTCTCGTTGATCGTGGATTTTCTCAAAGTTATGGGCAAGACTATGAAGAGACAACCAGTCCTGTGGCGAAAATGGTAACTGTGAGATCAGTTTTCTCACTTGCTGCTTTTAGAAATTAGAAATTATGGCAATTTGATGTAAAGAATGCATTTCTTTATGGAGAGTTGGATTGTGAAGTTCGAATGGAGCAACCTCAAGGTTTCATCTCTAAGCATTTCCCCAACCATGTTTGTCGATTGAAGAAGGCGTTGTATGGTCTCAAACAAGCTCCACGTGCTTCGTATGGAAAAATTGCACTATTTTATTTTTTGTGGATTTAATGTTTCTGATTCAGATCCTAGTTTGTTTGTAAAATTAGAATCAAAAATACATTTGTTTGTTTTATTATACATTGATGATATGATAATTACCAAAAGTGATGAAGAAAAAATATCTCGATTGAAGGATGATTTGTCAATTCGATTTGAAATGAAGAACTTAGGTGAGGTTGAATGTTTTTTTGGTTTGGAAATGGAAAAAATCAGCCAAGGGTACTTTATATGTCAAAGAAGATATGCTAAGAATTTGTCGAAGCATTTTAGTATGGGGGAGGCAAAAGAAATGACAACTCCAATGGAGATAAATCTTAAGACGGAAAAAGATGAAGGTAAGTTGTTGAAGGATGCTAGGTCATTTCGACAACTTGTTGGTAGTTTAATTTACTTAACTATCACAAGGCTGGAATTGCTTTTTCTGTTAGTGTTGTTTCTCAATTTATGCAGGATCCAAGAACTCCTCATTTAGAGGCAGCAAAAAGGATTCTAAGTTACATAAAAGGTTCAGTTGATTATGGTCTTTTGTATGAGAAAGGGACTGATTTTGTGTTGCAAGGATTTACAAACGCAAATTGGGCAGGTGATATGGCTCGTCGTCGTTCAACTTCAGGGAATTGTTTCAACCTTGGATCTGCGGCTCTTTCTTGGTGTAGCAAGAAGCAATCCACTGTTGCTTTGTCCATTACAGAAGCAGAATATATAGTAGCGACAATGACTGCTCAATAATTTATTTGGCTAAAATGTTTGATGGGAGATATTTTTGGCAAAGTGGACTATGCTGTGAAACTTCAATGTGATAACGAGAGTGACATCAAACTTGCTTCAAATCCAATTTTTCATGGGCGAAAAAAACACATAGAAGTTCTTCACCATTTTATTCGAGAGAAAGTATTGAATCAAGAAATTGAGTTGAAAGGAGTTCATACTAGTGCACAAGTAGCAGATATCTTTACAAAGGCTTTTGGAAAGCATGATTTTGAAAAGTTTAGAGCTGCTCTTGGGATCATTGACAATAAATATGCACTAAGGGGGAGTATAACAAATTAGTGTATTTACTGTTTTCGTTGTTTTACTTAGTTTTACTAAGTCAACGTGTTTGTTCCTATATTTTAGGATAGGTTAGAGTCAATAACAAAGTATATCAGTACTTTGATATGGAAATATTTTATGCACCTTTTTAGGAGTCAAGTTATACTACTTTTAGGAGTCAGTTGTAGCTTTAGATTTCACGTTATAAATTTTTCTTTTTCTATATTTTTCACATAAGCTTTCAATAAAAAGGTTAAGTTATTCTCCAGTTTGTTGCCTCTTCTGATCATTTCAATAAGAATTTTCTGTTCAACTCTTTGTTTTACCCCACCCTAAAGGTGGTTTTTTGAAAAAAAAAAATTCAATTTCTATTGAAATGTTCTACAAATCCACTCAAATTTATTTATTTTCCTTATAATACTCAATTATTAAATAGGTTGTTCAAAAACTTAGAAAAATCATTTATACCTGTGCGAAGCGTGAATAAATTACCTAGTAAATATATAAAATCAATTCAAAAGAAATGTGAAAGAACATAAATGCCAACATTAATATTAGGAATTTTAGCTTATCCAAATAATTTTTAAAATCACATTTAAATATAAGATAGCTTTTAATATGGAAGCAAAATTCACAATCCACGAAAAGCTAACCTGTAAATTATCAGCATAATAAATATTATTCCTCAGAAAAGAGTGTCACTTTCTTTTCACTCCTTATGCAGGAGGATTACCTTCTTCTAGTTGTTTAGACCATTTCTGAAACCTATTCTAAGTAGAATTTAATTACTATTTGCTATTTTTTAAATAGTCCATATTAAAAGTTACAAAAGTTGTTTTTCCGTAGCATATTCTAAATAAGATTGCAATGTAATGTTAAAAAAAACATATATTGAGTCCGGTTCGAATACTTTGTTTAGATACATAACTTTCCAAAAATACAACTTTGTTTCCAAACTTATTCTAATTTTAAGTAGAATTAGTTACTACGCGTTATTTTCTAAATTTTCCATATCAAAAAATTACCAAAATTTGTTTTTCGATATATATCTATGCTACTTTAAAAGCATGAACTCCTAAATTGAATGTTAAATTACTATAATATTTCTAATTAAAAATACTTCATTCATTCTTTTATTAATTTAAATATTTATATATATTAAATGTAGATACCGTTTCATATTAAAGAGTTGTGACTTTTTTGACGGGTTTTGACATTTTTTCAATGAGTTGTGACTTTTCTGAAGAGTTTTTATTTTTTCAATGGGTTGTAACTTTTCCAAAGAGTTGTGCCTTTATCAATGATTTGTGACTTTTCGGATGAGCAATGACTTTTACAAAAGGTTATGACTTATCTGATTAGACACAATTAGCACATATTCATACAACTATTTGGTAGCTATAAATAGAGGGGATTCCTCCAAACTATAAATTATGCTCTTTAAGTTTTCTAATCTTGTTCTTCTTAAAAAATCTCAAGTTTATTTTCAACAGTTGATTAAGTTGAAAGTTCAACGAAATTCAAGGTACAACATAAGAAACAATATATGGAGAAATTGTAGGAAATTATTTATAAATTTACACTCGTATTTTTTTTACGATTTACATCAATCAACAGTAAAAAAAATAGTGGAAAAGAACATAATAATAAATAACTATGAAAAAGTCGTATGATTTGGGTAATATATTCTTCTGTATTTTTTAATTGTTTTGTAACCTCAAATGTTGGAGGTTTTTTCTAATTTTTAAAAAACTACGAGAATCAATATTGTCCACTGAATCATTACTTTTGATGTAAATCGTCTATTTAAAAAATAGATTTTAACTTTTACTTATAATATGATAGTATAATCATGATGAGAATTATGTTTTAGTAGATATGTAAGTAAAAGTTAATTGAGAAAGTAAAGAGTCGATGGTAAGAGATTTTTTTCAAATGAAACGCTGTAGCGAATATAACATAATTATATATTTTCGTCTTCCTTCTTCATTGGTTATGTATTGTTCCATATATTTTTTATTTTAAATATTTATATAGAAAATGAAAATTTTAAGGTATGAATTTCCTGTTTTTTGTGTTTATTTTAATTTGAGAAAATGTTATATTACTAGATACACTCACTAGCTATATAAAAATGATGACAAAATAGTGATTGATCATATCTTAAATAAAATTAAAGATTATATAAACAACACTTTAAATTTTATAAATCTATTCATTTTTACTATTTGAAAATTTCAATATTACGTATTACGATACAAATTCTATAAGATACTAGATACTTTTATTAGACAATAACTATATAATTTATATGAGGAGGAAAAAGGAGAAGACCACAATTCTTCAAAAATAAGGTAGAAACTTAAAGAAATGATATACTTTTCACCAAAGGTGATGTTGATAATATATTAAAATTAAATAATGCTACTGAAATATATATGTGTATCTAAAACAAAGAATTGGTCAAGCTAAATATTTGACATACACTCAAACCACAATTTGTCAATCATTCGTTATATGATTAGAACATTTTTCTTTATTGTAGAATTACTTCGCTATGATAGTCTTACTCAAATATTAATTGACAAAAGATAGACTACGTATTGATATTTTCATAAAATTTGATTGGTTAGATTTGTTTACAAAGCTAAGTGAAGTGAAAAATAATACCGCTAAAGAAATGCGACTTCCCCCCTCCCCCCCTTTTGGATGCATTTTGAAATGTCCCGACGATATCTAGTCATTTTGATCTCAAAATACATGAAACTCTATGAAGATTTTTATTTATCATTCAAAGCACTTGTAAATGTTCTTTAAATTATAATTATTTACTAAAAAACTTTAAGATAGTAATATTAATTCTATTTTATAACATATATACTATATATATATGACACACACGTGTAAGGCACGTTCCGTAAAACTAGTAGAAACACACACACACACACACACACACACGAACACGCACACGCGCACGCGCACACGCACACGCGTCACACAACACGCACGCACACGCACACACGCACACGCACACGCACACGCACACACACACACACACACAAATAGTTGAAGCGTGCGATAGAAAGTAAAAAAATGAATTGATTGACTCAATATTGAAGCGTGCGATAGAAAGTAGAAAAATGAATTGATTGACTATTGAGTGCAAACATGTAAATAGACGACTATGGATAGTTCAGGTGCACTTAAAGTCAACTACAACTAGAAGGCATGCCGATCTTGCCACCAACAAACCTTTGACTTGGGCTGTGAAAAGCTCTAAATAGGTAGACAGTAGTTTAGAGTAGGAGTGATAGTCACTTGATGGTAAGGAAATGAGCTCTAAGTTCGAATTCAATAGTGATAGAAATGGTCATCTGTGCTCCACAGCTACTGGTGTCATCACCCTGTAAAGAGGTGGAACCAACCAAGACTGAACACTAGAGCCATTTTGTAGACGGGTTGGGCCGATCTTCTATCACGATGATATATATATATATATATATATATATATATATATATATATATCCCTATTTCCATTACATAATATTACTTCCCAAAGTTTTTCAATCAATACAACAATGGTTTCATGTATTTCATTATTAGGTCATGATCAATATTCTTCCAAAATAAAATTCGATTAACTTTTCAACTTGTCACGCTATAAGAGATATTTCGACTTCTCTTATGATAATTTGGAAAATCATAGTAACAGGAAACTTAAATTTAGTCATGATGACGAACTTAGTAGGAACAAATTGCCATGCCTAAGAATGGTTGTTGGATATTTATACTTACCTAAAGACAATCCAAACAAGCCTTTAGGTGAAGATGCACACTTCATGCATGAATTATACCAAACTATTGGTGTTGCTTATGGTGTTGCTGGGTGGGCACTAAAGGGAGTTAACGTTGGAATATACACGAGAGAGCTTATGAAGAACTCATTTATCGGTACATATGATGAAGCAATGAAAGGTCATGTGAGCCCTAAAAGGGTTCTTGAGGAAGCATACAAAAACACAAATTCAAAAGGACAGTCTACAATTTGTATTATAACTCTTAACTCGGTGAAAAGTACTATGGTTACTGCTAATGTTGGTGATAGTGGGCTTTTACTAATCAGAAAAGGAAAAATTATATACAAGTCGCCAATACAACAACGAGGATTTGGATGTCCGTATCAATTGGGAAACTGCAATGCAAATAATCCTAGTGTTGCTCAGGAGATGGAATTAAACGTTGAGAAAGATGTTATTTTCATGGTTGGGACGGATGGGATGCTTGATAATATATTTGAAAGTGAGATAGAGGAAATTGTTCGAAGGGCGATCAATGAGAAGTTGAAGGCAGAGGAGTTGGCTAGTCAAATTGGGAACATTGCTTTGTATAATTCATTTGATAGATTTGCAGATACACCATATGCTAGAGCATCTGAGGGAAGACATAAAGGAGGAAAAATTGATGATATTACTGTTATTGTTGCTTATATACAATAATAAAATAATTAAAATTAAAAGTAGTAATAAAAAAAATAGAATGTTTTTGTTTCGTTGCATATGAAGTACAAAATGCAATATGCAAACTTTATTATATAATGCAAATGTTATATTACATACTATTTCGGGAGTTTAACATTTTATATAATCTTAATATTCAAATCAATTTATGTACATCTGATCAATTCAACTAAGTACGTTCATTGAGGCAAAAGAATATTCACCCAAACCCTTTCGATTAAAAAGAAATTACACTTTAAGTAAACTTATGTAACCACCACTTACATGTTAACTTCAATCAAATGTTTTGTTGCATAGATATTGAATGTGCACTAAAAAAATCTACTTGTAAAGCACATTCGTCACTATTCTTTAAGTACTGATCATTTATTCTATGCTACATAATCCAAAATCAATACAATATCAAGTAACCAACACTACTATAAAAGCTAATTTTGTTACAATCTCAATCAAAATTCAAGAAATATTGGAGCAAATAATAAAAGAGTATGTAGTTGTACTCCACAAGATGTGTGAGCTTAGCTTTTGTAGTAGTAGAACTCTCCAAATAGATCTTGAACAACCAATTTCATCTTCCTTGCTTAAGTTCAAGCTCATTGTAGAAGACCTTATTTTCTTTATTATTTTCAAAGTAATTGAAAATTTTCATGTACAAATATATAGTCCCATAAGTATTATAAATTATTAATTTTTTAAAAGTATAAATATATCTAAAACAATTTAATAAAATATGATTCTATTATAAAATTAAAAGTTATTGATCTCAGAATATAAAATAAAATAACTTATAGGACAAACTAGTGAACACATCTGGAGTCGCATAATTTGGTATTCCACGAGTTGTAAGTAGTAATCCGTCTTCATTAAAAAAAAAAGGAAAAGTTACCCTCAGTATATATTTAAGATTCTAATATATACATCATATAAATATACTAATAAGAAATTATTAGTATAATAACTTAATTACTTCTGAAAATAAATTTGTATTAATATAAATTTAAATTTTATTTATTTACTTTTTTTTCGTATTTGATGTTGAAAAGAGAAAACAAAAGACATGTTCTTTTTATGGCAGTTACCAAGCTATTATCTAACTAAAATTTAGAAATTTCAATTTTACTCGTCGTCTAATTTATTTAATTTAGATTTATTGGTGTTTAGTTTCTGTACTTAATGTTTTGTAAAGAGAGAAAAATATATTTTTATGATAGTTACCATGATTTTTGTAGGATGAATATCCTCTCCATTACTTATTTTTTTCTATTTTCTCAAGTATACACTTCGAGGAAAGTCATGTATCATAATTAAAAATTAAAAGAGGGAGATTTATTTGTTATTTTAAATCTCCACTTTTAATTTTTTAATTATAACACACGACTTCCATCCAAGAAAATACTTAGGAAAATGGAAAGAATAAATAATGGAGAAGAATTAAATCCATTGTTTTTCTAACCACAATTGTGAAATTTTAATTTAACATGTCTTCTATTATTATTTTTACTTTCGTATTTAATGCTCAAAAGAGAAAAACATAATACGTGTTTTAGTATTATGATTACAAAGTAATTGCCTAACTATTTAAGAAGTTTAGTTTTACCAAACTTCTAATTTATTTAATTTAAATTTTATTTATTCTTTATTTTAGATAATAATCTCAACCATTACTCAAGATCTAAAAAAATTGCCTATGATGTAATTGTTGGGTATGTAGCAAGAGTTGATGGAAAATAGAGGGAAGGAGAAAATTTTAAAAAGTTGAGAACTTGAAGAGTTCGGAACTTGAAAAGTGCTCTTATCCTTTAATGAAAAGGCATTTGTCCCTCATCGGTGATGGAAAGAAATATAGGAGAGTTTAAATACAGAAACACTCCTATTAATTGTTAAAAGGGTTGGAAAGAGGGACCCCCCTCACGCCGTCGTCGTCGCATCGACATCGGCAAAGGCAAATTTAATTAATTAAACGGCCAAAAATATTTTCAAATAATTAGTTGATAACAGAAGTTGGAAATTAATCGAAATGTTTCAACTTTTTAGTTGACTAACCTGACCCGACTCGGATCCGCGCGCGACCCGTTTTATTTGAACTTTTCCATTTTATTTAAATTTTCCGCCATGACTGTTCTGAAAGGTTGCAGCTTTCAGGAATAGTCAGTACCATTTGAAAGGTTAGCAAACTTTCATTAATGGTCATGTGAATTCTGAAAGGGTTGCAACCTTTCAGAACATATTCTTCTTGCCTATAAATACCACTCATTTTTCAGAATATTTTCGAACGAATTTTCTGATCTTCTTCTTCTTCTTCTGCACACATTTTTCTTCGTATACTTTCCTGCTCTTGATTGGTTCGCTGACAGTAGAGCTTTGGTATCTACACTCTGCTGATTAAGATCATTTTACCCTGAGAGGTTATATTCAAAATCAAACATCGGATACTAGAGGGGAATAATTTCCTTAAGGGGACACTATGAGTTCAGTGGAGTTGATCTTTTTCCGATTTAAAAAGGTTATTCCAGATTGTGGTACGTTTTTACAAATTTTAGTTTTTGTGAATTAAAATTATGTTCATCTCCCTTACTGATTCTATAAATTTCAGTTACTTCGTGTTTTTGAACAATTTATTAGAATCAGTAATTTCTGTTTTTGATAACACAGATTGACAACAATCTTAAGGAAATTATTTTTTTTAAATCTGTGTTTCTGGTAGAGATAAAAATCATCGTGACTTTATACTCCTTTAAGTCTGCAATTATAATTTATTGCATACTAAGATTGAATCAAATTTTGTTTATCAAAAATGACAAACAATGGTGTTACAGTGGCTGTTGCTGCACCAACCCGAACTGTTGTACCACAAGCAGAGAAACCGGATAAATTCACAGGTGTGAATTTCAAAGGATGACAACAACGAGTATTTTTCTGACTTACCACTCTTGGTCTGCATAAATTTACAAGTTAAGATACTCCAGTTCCTGCTGATGATATGCCAGATAGAGAAAAAATCATGATTATTGAAGCATGGAAACAGGCAGACTTCCTATCTAAATGCTACATTTTGAGTGCTTTAGAGGATGACTTATATAATGTCTATAGTGCAATAACACCTTCAAAAGAGTTGTGCGATGCACTTGAGAAGAAATATAAGACAGAAGATGCATGCTTGAAAAAGTCTGTGGTCACAAAGTTTTTAGATTATAAAATAGTAGATAGTAAAACTGTTGGATCACAAGTGCAGGAATTTCAACTTATTCTCTATGATCTGATTGCTGAAGATATGGTAGTAAATGAAGCTTTTCAAGTGGCTGCAACAATCGAGAAGTTAAATCCTTCGTGGAATGATTTCAAAAATTATCTTAAGTACAACCGTATGAAAATGAAGCTTGAAGATCTTATGATTCGACTCAAGATTGAGGAAGATAACAAAAACGTCGAAAAGAAGTCACGTAAGAGTTCAACAATCATTGAAGTTAATATTGTTGAAGAAGTTCCTACCAAAGACAAAAAGAGAAAGAAGTCCAATGGGTAGAAGTCAGAACAGGCCAAGAAGAAATTCAAAGACAACTATTACAATTGTGACAAGACTGGTCATAAGTCTTCTGATTGTCGTGCTCCAAGAAAGGACAAAAACAAAGACAAAGGCAAAAGTCAAGCAAACATCGTGGAGAAGATGAAAGATGCAGATGACTTGTGTGCAATGATCTTGGAGTGTAACTTAGTTGGAAATTCCAAGGAGTGGTTTCTTGACTCAAGTGCCACTAGACATATTTGCTCTGCGGAAGAAGCCTTTGCAACGTTCACTCCTGCTGAGTATGATGAAGATTTATTCGTGGGAAACACAACAACAACAAGGATTGCAGGAACTGGGAAAGTAATGTTGAAGATGACATCCGGCAAGGTGTTGACTTTGAACAATGTTCTGCATGTCCCTACTATTAGGAAGAATTTAGTTTCTGCTGCACTACTCGTTAAGAACGAGTTTAAGTGTGTCCTAGTTAGTGATACAACTGTAATAAGTAAGAATGAAATGTTCATAGGAAAGGGCTACCTCGAGGGTCTTTTCAAACTGAATGTAATGGTTATTGACAGTACTAATAAAAATTATGCTTCTGTTTACTTATTGGAGTTAAATGATTTATGGCATGCCCGTTTGGGACATGTAAATTACAAAGCCTTGCGAAAATTGGTTAATCTAGAAGTATTACCTGATTTTAAATGCGATAAATTGAAATGCAAAATTTGTGTGGAAAGTAAGTTTGTTAAACATCCTTATAAGTCTGTTGAAAGAAATTCTAAAACTTTAGACTTAATTCACACAGATATATGCGATATGAAGTCAACACCATCTCATGGTGGAAAAAAGTATTTTATAACTTTTATTGATGACCTCACTCGATCTTGTTATGTATATTTGCTTAATAGTAAGGATGAAGCAATTGATGCATTTAAGCAATACAAAATGAAGTGGATAACCAATTGAATCTAAAAGATAAAAATGATTCGGAGTGATAGGGGTGGAGAATATGAATCTCCTTTTGCAGAGATATGTTTGAAATATGGTATTATTCATCAAACTACTACACCTTATACACCACAGTCAAATGGTTTGACAGAATGGAAGAACAGAACATTAAAGGAAATGATGAACGCCTTAATGATCAATTCTGGTTCACCACGAAACCTTTGGGGGGGAACCCATCCCTTATAGCTAATAAAATACTCAATAGAGTACCCCATCGAAAAACACAATCAATTCTATATGAGTTGTGGAAAGGAAGGAAACTCAACTTGAAATATTTCAAAGTGTGGGGGTGTTTTATTCAAGGTAGAGGTTCCTTTACCGAAGAGGGTTAAAATTGGACCCAAAATAGTAGATTGTGTCTTTATTGGGTATGCTGTGAACAGTAAAGCCTGTCGTTTTTTTGTTTACAAATCTGATAATCCTGAGATTCATGTTAATATGATAATTGAATCAGATAATGCAGAGTTTTTTTGAAAACATTTATCCAAATAAAACTGAAAGTGAGTCAACAAGTGAAAGACCTAAACGACCACGAGAAGAATCAACGAAAAATATTCTAACTAGTGAGGAACCTAGGCGTAGTACTCGGCATCGAAAATCTGCTTCTTTGGGACCACATTTTGTAGCACTATTGCTTGAAAATGAGCCTTAAACATTTAAAGCAGCTATGTCTTCGTCTGAGTCAACTTATTGGAAAGAAGCAGTCAACAGTGAGATCGAATCAATTTTAAGCAATCACACTTGGGTATTGGCTGATCTTCCTCCAGAAAATAAATCTTTAGGATCAAAGTGGATCTTTAAAAGAAAAATGAAACCTGATGGGACTATTGACAAATATAAGGCTAGACTGGTAGTCAAATGATACAGACAAAAGGAAGGTCTGGACTACTTTGGCACATACTCTCCAGTAACAAGGATAACATCAATTAGGATGTTAATAGCACTTGCAGCAGTGCATGATCTTAAAATTCACCAAATGGATGTAAAGACAACCTTCTTAAATGGAGAGTTGGAGGAAGAAATTTACATGGAACAACCTGAAGGGTTCATAGTTCCTGGTAAAGAAAATAAAGTGTGCAGACTTGTGAAGTCACTTTATGGACTCAAGCAAGCACCCAAACAATGGCATACTAAATTTGACCAAACAATGTTGGCAAATGGATTCAAGATTAACGAATGTGATAAATGTGTTTACATTAAAAATGTTATGAATCATGAAGTCATTGTTTGTTTGTATGTTGATGACATGTTAATAGTGAGTAAAGAAATTGACGATATAAATGCTACTAAGCGTATGCTGTCCAGCAAGTTCGATATGAAGGACTTAGGAGTTGCTGATTTAATCTTAGGGGTAAGGATTATCAAAACTCCCCAGGGAATAGCATTATCTAAATCTCATTATATTGAAAAAGTATTGGATAAGTTCAAATATTTGAATTTCAATGTTATCAAAACTCCAATTGATTTAAGCAGTACATTTAAAAAGAATCAAGGTCAAAGTGACTCTCAATTGGAATATGCCAGAGTGTTGGGAAGTTTGATGTATATTATGAATTGTACGCGACAAGATATAGCATGTGCTATTAGTAAACTGAGTCGGTTCCCTAGTTATCCGAATCAAACTCACTGGATGGCAATGAAACGTGTATTGGATTATCTAGAATATACACAACATTATGCTTTGCATTATAATAAATATCTTGCTGTGCTTGAAGGATATAGTGATGCAAATTGGATCACCGGGTCAAATGATGTAAAATACACGAGTGGTTATGTGTTCAAACTTGGTGGAGGAGCAGTCTCTTGAAAATCGTCCAAACAGACATGTATTGCTCGCTCCACAATGGAATCTGAGTTCATTGCTTTGGATAAGGCTGGTAAAGAAGTTGAATGGCTCCGGAATTTCATAAAGGATATTCCATTTTGGCCCAAACCTGTTGGACCAATTTGCATACATTGCGATGGTCAAGAAGAAATAGGTAGGGCAGAGAGCATTATGTACAACGGGAAGTCTCTTCATATACGACAGAGACATAACACCGTAAGACAACTGATCTCTAGTGGAATTATCATAATTGACTATGTAAAGTAAGCGATAATATGTCAGATCCACTAACAAAAGGCCTAGTGAGAGAGGCAGCTGAAAGATCATCTAAGGGAATGGGTTTACGGCTTAGGACAAGTCAGCATGATTGTAACTCTATCTAGCAGACTGGAGATTCCAAGAGCTAGATTCAAGGAGAAAAACAAAGTTGTGGTTGACGGTTCGACATTGTCAATTAACTCAATCCATTCTCATAATAAAGACAATGTTCAGGAACAAGGTTAAGACTTTAAGGCTTGTTAATGAGGTAATAAAACTTAAAGTTTTTAATGATTTGCTAAAGTTTGGTAGATTTGACCAAATAGTGTATCTACGAGATGACACGGTTAGAAATTCCCTATGTGAGTGTGAAGTGGAAGCCGCTTCAAAGAGAATTTTATGTCAAAAGCCTATTCTCTATACACTCATGAAACCAGAAGGTGTTCATGGCTGAAACGAACACAACCATAAGAACCATAAACAGTAAAGAGTTAGTTGTGTGACATATGGTTTGTCTAGGTATACACCAAAGCTCGACGGTTCAAAGATATCACATCTACCAATTGACCTAGTATATCCGACATATGTTCACTACGAAAAATCCAAGGGGAAACCTACTTATCCAGATGCAATTAATCCTTGCCTGTAAAGAACACAATTATCTGTACATTCCTATGTTATAACCATTCCCCATCAATATGGGGGATTATTGGGTATGTAGCAAGAATTGATGGGAAATAGAGGGAAGGAGAGGAATTTGAAAAGTTGAGAACTTGAAAAGTTGGGAACTTGAAAAGTCCTCTTATGCTTTAACAAAAAGGCATTTGTCTCTCATCTGTGATGAAAAGAAAAATAGGAGAGTTTAAATATAGAAACACTCCTATTAATTGTTAAAAGGGTTGGAAAGAGGGACCCCCTCACGCCATCGTCATCGTCGCTCACTCCTCTCGGCTTTGGCTTTGGCAAATGATCGATCGAGAGATTATTTTTTGGACAAAGTTTATTTTAATTATTTAATTAATTAATTAATTAAATTGCCAAAAATGTTTTCAAATAATTAGTTAATAACAGAATTTGGAAATTAATCAAAATGTTTCAACTTTTTAGTTGACTAACTAGACCAGAATCGGATCCGCGCGCGACCCGTTTTATTTAAACTTTTCCATTTTATTTAAATTTTCCGCCATGACTGTTCTGAAAGGTTGCAGCTTTCAGGAATAGTCAGTACTATTTGAAAGGTTAGCAAACTTTCATTAATGGTCATGTGAATTCTGAAAGGGTTGCAACCTTTCAGAACATATTCTTCTTGCCTATAAATACCACTCATTTTTCAGAATATTTTCGAACGAATTTTCTGATCTTCTTCTTCTTCTTCTGTACACATTTTTCTTCGTATACTTTCCTGCTGTTGATTGGTTCGCTGACAGTAGAGCTTTGGTATCTACACTCTGCTGATTAAGATCATTTACCCTGAGAGGTTATATTCAAAATCAAACATCGGATACTAATAATTTCCTTAAGGGGACACTGTGAGTTCAGTGGAGTTGATCTTTTTCCGATTTAAAAAGGTTATTCCAGATTGTGTACGTTTTTACAAATTTTAGTTTTTGTGAATTAAAATTCTGTTCATCTCTCTTACTGATTCTATAAATTTCAGTTATTTCGTGTTTTTTAACAATTTATTAGAATCAGTAATTTCTGCTTTTGATAACACAGATTGACAATAACTTGGTAAATTAGTATTAAAACAGGCTTAAATTTTTTCAAATGGCTTGTCTATGCCTAAATTTTTTAAAAATTAGACTGCTTACATTTTATATAATAAATGTACATGCAAAATCATTTCTATACAGTACCTTTCTATACAGTTCCTTTTTTTTTATATATATATATATATCTTTAATTTGTACCTATATCAATATCATACGGTTAAATAATTTATTTTTAGATACCACATATCATATCAAATTGATACATATAAATCAGTTCAAAAAAAAAAAAATTAAACCATAAAAATTATTTTATTAACGAATTATATACACAAATAGTTGGAAAAAACAGAAGTCTCAAATAGTTTATAAACATTTGTTTGAAAGCGCAAATTAAATCATAATTATATAACATATTCAAATCATATATATATATATATATATATATATGTATGTATGTATACATATATACATATATATATATATATACACATATATATATATATCAATATAATATAATTAGCAATGTTTATTTTTTAAAAAGGTTTTAGTCAATTACGATCACTTAAAGTTGTTCATATATTTCACTTGGACACCTCAACTTATGCTTGTACCTATTGAACACCTTATTTATTCAAAAATCATTCCTATTAGACATAAAATACTGACATGACAAAAAAAATGTGTTCCACACTCCTTGAGCGCGTATAGCAATAAAAAATCATATTTTTTCTTTGTCTTTTTATTTTTCAACTTATAAAATGGCATCTTCTTCTTCACTGCACCATCCTCTAAGTACGTCTCCCTCTCTTTCTCTAGCCCTTTTAATTTATTTTTCTTTTTTCTTTTTGTAAAGTTATTGTTATATATATCTGAAGCTCAAATATTCTAGTAACATTCTTTTTTAAAAAAAATTAAGAATGATATAAATTGATTATTTTTTTCATTTAGAGTCATTATTCTTAATTATATAATTATGGTAGTAAGTGATTTTAAATCAAAAATGGTGAAAAGCTTTGTAATGGCATCATATTTTGACGACGACGAAGAAGAGGGGCGGGTGCAAGGGCGGCGTAGGGTAGGCATGAGTTGATTGAAAATACTTCATTTTTTTTTATTTCTTGTTTATCTAATTGCCATGTGTTATCATGTTATTAGTCTATTGGTTATGTATTTTGTGTTTGAAAGACACAAACTTCCATCTTTCACCAAATTTTCATTTTGTGTTTAATAAGTAAAAAATTCTTAAGATTAAAGTGTTTAATAGGTACTATCCTTAGTTAAGGTGTCTAACTGAAATATGCGGAAAACTTTAAGGGGTCGTATATTACTTAAGCCTTTTTAAATTCACATATAATACCAAACTAATATAATAGAAGAGTTCAAAATATTTGACCAATATGTAACACCTCAAAAGTCAAAAGAACTAGACTAGAGCCTCATCTATCAAATAATGACTAAAATGATGTTTCCAGACCTATACTAACATAATAAAGTTGATTTAGAACTATTAGAGCCTAAACGTCAAAGGAAGACCTTGACATACGGAAACTAGTGAAATAGAACTACTAGATGTCCTTATGTTTTGTGAAGGTTTGGGAGTGTCGTCTGAAGTCTAAAACTTGGAAAAAAGACTTCAAATAGGTAAAATAATATTTATAGGGTCAAAACGTCCATTTACAACTCCCCAAGGACCACCCGAAGGGTCCTTGAGGAGGACCCGGACATTGGCAAACAGGCCACCAAATAAGCATGCGACAACCAAGATTCGAAGACAGCCACGCGTCGCGCCCTCAACATTGAAGAGGCAAAAGTGCCTCGCGACGTGGGGCCTTAAAGAGTCTCACTTCCTCAAACTGGATTTTAGAAAAAATAATTAGAATTTTCCCTGCGACGCACAACCACTTCGCAGATTCGTTCATGTCTTTTTAAGTTGATTTGACTTCAAAAAAAGACACAATTAAGTGAGGGGTATTATGGGTAATTTAGGGGGTGACTATATATTGATTTAGGGTCTGTTTTAAGTCATTTTTTACCCATTCAAATCAATTCCCAAAACACTCTCACTTCTGTCTAAAATTCTCTCTTTACTCAACCTCCATTGAAGAGCAACTGAGAGCTTGAAGAAGAAGACACATTTCTCAAGTTTTTTACTTCAATTTCATGGGAAATCATCAATTAAGGTATCGGGATGTTGATTCATAGATTAGTTTCTCCATGAAGCCTTTCAAAACTTCTAATTTCAAATTCTACATTGTGACAAAAAACTAGGACTTTTGATCTAGCCATGGGTTCAATCCAAAATCATTTTCCTTATGTTATATGACTTGAATTATGAATATATTGAGATTAATTTTATGATTTATATTGTGAAAATCTTTCAGGAATCCATGTGCAATGTTGAAGGATAAATTTAGAACATATGAACACGATGCATTGTAATTGATGATTATCTAGTCACAAAATCTTGTTTCATGCCTATTTTGAGGTAGATAGGGGGTGATCATGATACTTGATTACTAACCTTGAACAAAGGGTAAATTCTAGGGGTTGTATATATAATGACGATTATTGTGCATACACTTTGAATTTGCTTGCAAGGTACATGGCTTATGAAAGGATGCAAGAAAGATAATTGAGATGTTTTTATTCTCTTGAATCTTACCTATTGTGTGGCATGAATTATGTATATTTTAGTTTATCTCTTGTGTTTATTGAAAGTATAGTACTCATCAAAACACTATATATTGAGATTGTGAAAGTGCTACTCACATATGTATGTTGATTCTAGGATGAAAGTATATTCTCACCTAATGAATCTAAGAGCTTTATGTTGAATTGTATTGAACGAAGATGGATTAATATTCACACATGCAGATACAATTAACAATGGTAGTAATGTTGGGAAAGTATACTAAGCACCAAGAGGATATGACCAATAAGGAAAAGACCCTTCCGTTAATGCAAGAGGTTGGTCATCCTAGTGATATTCATAAGATGGGGGCTCCTCCGCTAATGCAATAGGTAGAGTCCTTAGAAGCAATATCCCTATCCCTTAATTACGTTTCCGCATAGGACTTAGCTAGTGGATACACATAGTAGCTAGTATGTAGGTTTTACCTTGGCAAGTAGAACACCCTTTTTTGGTGTGGGGCTTTAGGACACTGGATTCCATGCAAGCTCTCGTGGCCTATGTCGGTTATAGTAGATCTTTCCTAAGTAATAAATTAACGAATGAAGTATGAATTAGCCTATGATATCCTAATAAGTGATTTAAGTTCAAGTGGGGGTATGGGACTGCACTTTCTCATTGCACTAGTAGGTTTTGAGGGATGTTATAGGGAGTTCTTTGTAGTGATGAAGTAATATGAGAATATGTAAGTTGTATGAATAATAGTTGAAGTGAACATATCCTTATATCCAAATGTTTCTCATGATGTATGTATTTCACTTATGATTATTGGTATATGATGAATGTAAATGCAATGTGTGTTGACCTAGGAAGTGCTAAGGTCATGCCTCCATTATAGTTTTGATGTTTTTGAGATATTGTCTTATGTGTTTCCTTGATGATATAAATGGCTTTCAAAACATCATAAAATACATACTTTGCATGTAAATGTCCCTTTCTCTTATTTTATTGGTTTTTATGCATTTCTACATACTTAGTGCACTAATTGTACTAACCCCTTTATCCCCTTTTATTTTATGAGTGAAGGTTCCAAATAATTGGTTTGCTTCTACATCCTTGAAGAAAGCTTGGACTTCTATTCTCCAAGACATTGTGGTAGGCCCTCAAAAATTCGAGGACATATGCACTAGTTGACACTTTATGATTTCTCTATTGATGTAATAGACTTAGTAATATTCTCTTATGTAATTCTGTTCTAATAGACTATTGTGTTTAAATGGCTAAAGACCCTATTTTGTAGACTTGTGTTGAACTCTTATAAATAAATGGTGTTGTGAGACAATATTAGAGTATGATCATGAATCGCTTATATTGTTAAACGAGGAGTCTAAGTAAACTCCATAAACGAGGAATCTAGGTAAACTCCATATATGATATGTGAGAAGTATAAGTATGCTTCACTATATATAAAAGTTTTAAATTTTCTGCATTATTTCAAGTACATTATGCCATGAAGATTATGCTAAGAGGCTTGTCTGAGACCTCTTCAAGGTCGAGTACACCGGTAGGGGGTACTCTCCGCTTGTTACAAACTTTGTATTAGAGCATAAGGTTCTAGGATGATATTAGGGTTGATGTCACACACACCACATCAAGTAGTGTCTTATTCATAAATGTGAAGCGCGCCACCTTTATGAATAGGAGGTTACGAGATGATTAGGAACCTTTCTTTCTTCATTATTCTATGGTCGTGCTTGGAGTCTTCACACTATGTATTTAACTCTTTCCTTCTAATCCTTTCTTGTGATTATAGGCCATGAATACAAGGAATAATAATGCTAGGAGGGTCGAAGAGGAGAATGTGAGTGAGGTGGTTCCCCTTCCGGCTCCTTAAAATCCTCAAGTCCCTATTGAAGAAGGGGCTATGTCTAATGTTGAGATAAGGGCTCCCATCTATAGTTTGACTCAAGTGTTGGTTACTCAAGTTGCTAGAGATGCTAGGGTGCAAGTGAATCCCAATGCTAGCACCATCGCTTCAAGGATAAGGGATTTCACAAGGATAAACCCCCCTACATTCTTTTGCTCCAATGTGGAAGAAGACCCACAAGGGTTTATAGATGATGTATTCAAGGTGGTACATGCCATGGGAGTGACCTCTCAAGAAAAGGCAGAACTAGTTGCCTATCAACTCAAAGATGTGACTCAAGTTTGATATGACAATGGAAGGATGAGAGGCCGGTTAGAGAAGGTCAGGTTACTTGGGAGTCTTTCAAAATGACTTTGTTTGATAGGTTCTTTCCTTTGGAACTAAGGGAGAGAAAAATTCAAGAATTCAATCAATCTTCGCTAAGGGAATATGAGTGTGAAAGAGTATAGCCTCATGTTCACTCAACTATCCAAGTATGCTCCTACCATGCTGGGAGATTCTGGGGCCAAGATGAATAAGTTTGTTATGGGGATATCCGATTTTGTGATGAATGTAGGTCAGCTATTGTAACACCTCATATCCAAAAACAGACAAGACTTCAGTTTTTTAGAAAGTGCTGGTGCAATCTATGGTCACCATCTACGGATCGTAGTCTGATCTACTCGTATTATGGGTCCGTGGTTCACCACTATATCCCCTCCCTAAACTCAGCTCAGAAGATTGACTAAGTCTTGATCGACGGACATACCTACGATTCGTAAGTTAGACCATGGTCCTTGGATCAAAACTCCTATTACCCATCCTCTGAAATGAACGATGGACGACCAGCGCCGATGGTCGTTCAATATAAGGTCCATAAGTCTGACCGTAGGTGATGGTTAGCAGTTAGTTAGGGGGAAATTACTTATTGGGTCAACTTCAAATGGTCATAACTCTTAAAACAAGACAAATTAGGTGTCCTATGACCTATTATATGATAGATAATTGAATCCTCTTTCCAAGTCCACCGAGTTTGCTAAATTCTGACCTCCGAGTAAAACATTATGCCCATTTTAGTGAAGGTTTGTCGAACAGACTCAAACGACGGACCGTCGATTGAACGACGGCCCGTCAGTCCAGGTCATCGATTTCTCTGACACTAATTATTTCAGGGGTCTTTTGGTCTTTTCCTGCTTTGTTGGATCCCTAAGATACGTCGTTCGGACCCTAAATCATGTGATTTTAGTTAGTTTAAGCCTAGAAACATAACTAAAACTTACCTAAGTAAAATCATTAATCAAAACATAGAAAATTAGAAGCAAGAGAGGAGAAAAAGGTCAAGAACCCTAGTTCAAGAATTCAACAAGGTTCCATCAGTTCTAGACCCAAAATCTTGAGATATCTCCGTGGAATTCATCACCATATATGTGGGATTTCACTAGTGTGTTTCTTTCACCCATTAGGTCCCTAGTTTTCAGTCAGTTTTTTTATTCCAATATCATGACTAGACTTAGGTTTTCTTGAATGTTAGAATTATTGGGTTCTTATGTATTAAGAATGATCCAAATCAGATTAGTATGTTAAATATTCAGTTTATCACATAAATTTCAGAATCCTAGCTACGTATTTCTTTAGTTCTTAAATTACACATGTTAGGCCAAATATTTCAGTTATACAATTATACATGCCTCAGTTATTAATGCACCATTATCAGATTAATTGTTGCATTCTCAGTTTGCATGTTCAGTTTTGAGCTATCCAGTATTACAGAAATGAAGTCATAATATGTTAATCACTTAATCCATTGGGAGTAGAATAATACCGAGTTGGACTAGGATTCAGTCTACTCAAATAGTCCCAAAACTATTAGCGAAGTAGGTAAGTAGGTTTTAAGTCCACTATATGGGCATCAGTTTAGTGATCATTCCAACACGCCTTTATACCTCTGGCAGGGTATATTGGTTCCATTCGTTGAGGCGTACACATCGGACTTCACATTTAACCCTTGTGGTTTTATTATCGGTTATTAGTATCTCCAACAGTTTAGTCAGACTCTATTGCGTTGACCATATTTACAGTTCAGTTCGTATTCAGTCTAAGTATGTTAGAAGTTTGGTCATGAATCCAGTTAGCTCAGAATTTAGTATATCATGTTCAAAATATTATACTTATTTTTGTGCTTATTCTATTATGTATTATTTAAGATTTACTCTATCCTACATGCTCAGTACCTTATAAGTAATGACGCATATGTCCGCTACATCTTCTCGTGATGTAGGTTCAGGTTTTCAATATCCAGATCATGCATAGATCGATTCTCGATCTCCAGTTCAGCAGAATCAGTGGTGAACTGGTTCTGCTTAACTTTTAGGATGTTGTGGGGTCTGTCCCAACATCCCTTTTTAGATAGTTTATAGGCTTCATAGACTATAGTATTTCAGTTTGGAGTTGTTTTCATTTATTAAGACTCAAGGGCCTTTATGGGCAAAGTTATGACATGACGTATTTTTCCCTTTTATTATGTTTTACTCGTGTCAAAGTTTAGGTCTGTCTTGCCGCTGATTTAACTAGTCCGGTCAAGGGTTCGCTTGAGGGTCAGCAATGGTCTTCGAGTGTCAGTCTCGCTCAGGATGTAGGCTCGGGGCATGACAACTAGTCTATTACGAAATATTTGTTATGCAAACAGGGATTCCAAATTTGATAGCATCCACAATACTGATCTTTGCTGGATCAATTTATCCCACTTTATAGTTTTCTAATATACTATGATAAAATATTTTCGATAATACGTCTTGAAAATTCTTTTTATCACAACATCACAAGGTTGAAATTAGTAAGATACATTGATTTTGATGTATTCGTGATACTTTATGTATAATATTTTTTTATGTGAAATCAATAAATATGATACATAAATTATTAAGATACAATGATTTTGATATAATGAAAATTAAATTTCATCAAATCTCAAATGATTCTTTAAAATTCATGGACCCACTTATATTAATTTATAGTGGTATACATACATACATACATATACATACATACATACATACATACACACACACACACACACACATATATATATATATATATATAAAACTGAAATTGAAGAAAATAAATGCATCATGATAAATATTAAACTTGTAAAAAAAAGTTCATAGAATTTGTATAAAGGTAGATGAAAAGTCTTTTCAACTAAATTTGATAGACAACTAAATTTGTATATCAAAAAATAAAATAATAGATTTTTGGAAAACAACTTAAGAATTCAACTTTTGACTTAAACTCTTTTCACTTTTAATAGAATGATCTTGTTGACTTATATTACTAAATTCTAAACAAAATAAATTTCAATTACTCCATTCTCATAGTATTTTTTACATGATTTTAATTTGAGGTATCTTTTTAGTAGTAACAATTAAGGGTCGAAGAAATTCATAAAGAAACAACCAAAATGTCCAAAAGCAAAATTGTCATCACGCTAACCATTTGAATTTTAACACGACGGAAGCTATTTTAAATGTAGAATGCTTATGTTTAAGAAAACTATTAGTCTTATTGTTGCATATATGTAATGTAACTCTCATTTTTATTTGAAAATTAAATTATTAAATCTCATATTATATATAGTGTGTGTGTGTATGTGTTTGCAACACTATATTATATAGACAATAGATTAACACTATAAAAATCTTTCATTCACAGTAATAATCTTTTAGAAAACTTTATTTAAATTACTTGTATTTAAACAAAATAATATTACATAAACTATTCAAGTATTATCAAACTCATCATGTATTGATAGAAATTTTGTCAACTAAGAAACACTTAAAAGAATATAACACAAAAACAAAAAAAAATAATTCCATAACAATGCAAAATGATACAAAATTACATCAAATATGGGTTGCATACCAAATTTATTTTGAAGAACCATACATTAACTTCAAAATGGAAAAGAATAACTTAAAATCATAAGCTAACATTAAAAAATCTAAAGGAATATATATGTCTCAACACTTGAACTATATAGTAAGAAAACTTCTTTTTTAAATTTCATAATGGCGTTAATAGTTCTTTTCCTCTGTTAGCTTTTTGACGACATGTATTTATATCATCATCTATGAAAACGAAAAGAGAATAGTAGATAATAGAAAAGAAAATAGTATGATCATAAGAAACAATTCACTACTAATTATAGTGATATTTAGCTGTCTTTTCACCTACAAAATTAACAGAGTACATTGAATCATAAACATAAATTTTATTTTGGTTTCAAAATTCAAAGAGTTACTGAATTGAAAAAGTCATTCATTATTGAAGTGTAGTTGTTGGACTTCATATTCCACCATTATGTAATTAAGATATTAGTATTCAATAAATTGATTAATTTATTTTGATTTAGTAGAGGGCAAAATGGTAATTCATCTTTGAATGTTGGAGCTTCCCACTTATAATAATAATAATACTAATAATAATAATAATAATAATAATAATAATAACAACAACAATTATAATAATAATAATTATATGATATTTTTCTTTTCTAGAATTAGAAGCAAGGCAAATTCTTCAAAACATTTGTAACTATGTTTATATGGTATCAGAGCTACGGCACGGGGTGAAGAGTCAAAAAGAAATCAACCAACCAAAAAGAAAATCTCACCTTACCATTTGACTTCAAACGACAACCCAGGAAACTTGATCACGGAAGTACAACTGCAAGGTAAAACTCATGAAGAATGAGCTTGTGCAATGCGTACATCATTGTGTGCTCGAAGCAAATGGGGATTTATTGAAGAAACAATCACACAATTGGAAGAAGGTTCCTCTAAGTTGGAAGGCTGGTGGACAGTTCGTCTATGATAGTATCATGGATTTGAAATACCATTGAACCAACTTTGTGTTCAACCATATCACATATGGAGAATGCAAAATGTCTCTGGACAGAAATTATGGAACGATATTTAGTTGCCCATGGACCTCGTATTCAACAATTGGAATTCGATTTGGCAGACTGCAAGCAGCGTGGTATGGCATATACAATATACTATAAAAGGATGAAAGCTATATGGGAAAAACTAGCAAATTATGAACAAATTCCTATTTGTACATGTGAAAGATCCAAGTGTAACATAGGAACACAACTATAAAATTGATGGGTGGAAAAAAAAGTGCATCAATTCCTTATGGGATTGGATGACACACTTCATGGGATTGTTAGAACCAACATGCTTGTTGTAGACCCATTGCCGACTGTAAACAGACTCTACTCTTTTAATCCAGCAGGAGAGGGTGAATACCATCAATCCTGAAAAGGAAGAAAGAGGTGAGGTCTTCGTACTTGTGGTTCAAACAAATAACAGAACAAGGATACGGGGCGAGGTGAAGGAAAAATCAATAAATTATATTCATTGTAAACGTTCAAGGCATGAGGAAGATTTTTTCTTTCAACTTATAGGCTATCTGGACTGGTGGAATGATCGCCCTTGAGGAGAATGATAGAGTAGTGGAAAGCTTAAGGGGCTTCCACAATAACAACGGACTGGGTCAAGCATTGGACGTTGTAGAGGAAGAGCAGTACGTGCTAATGCTGATCAAACTACTATCGAAGTTGCTGTAAGATCGGGAACAACTGGCCAAGAAAATGATATGAACTGTTTTGTCTTGAGCAATGAATAATGGTTTATTCTACGTGATATGGTGAACAACCATAAAACTGGTGCGGACGAGAGGATGACATGTAAACATGAAAAAATTTCATGGATAATTAACACAGGAGAATCAAACCATATGACTAAAAACTTGTAGTGCACGAAGGACTTGCATGAAATGGTTGGTTCACTACAACATTTTAGGCCTACGGCCACACTAAATCTTGACAACGCTTGTAAAATGTTGCCTAAAATATTTTTGGCTACACTTTTAAAGTGTAGCCAAAGTTTTTAACTTTTGGCAACAACAATATTGGCAACACTTCTAAAGCATAGTCTTTAATACTATAGGCTACACTTTATAAGCGTTGTTATAGTATGAAATAAATGGCAAGAATTATTTATATATATGGCAACACTTTTAAGGTGTCCTATTTATTATAATTGTAATAACTACACATTACAAGTGTGGCCTTAAATTTTTCACTAAAATTTTATATTCCCTCCAATATTTTCAACTCTCCGTCCCATTTTTATTGGCCAAAAAAAAATAATTCATAAAACATTATATTTTCTCGTTCTCCAACTTTACTCTTTCTCCAAAAAAGCTTTTTACTTTACTCTTTCTCCAGATTTCTCCAAACATTATCGGTGTTACTCTTTCTCCAAACATTATCGACGAACTTTAGATGAAGACTGAAGGTGAAGAATTGATATCGATGAACTGAGCTAGAGATTAAAATGAGAAATGATATCGACGAACTGAACTTTAGATGAAGAACTGAACTGAAGAAAGGCAAACTGAGCTGAAGATGAAATGTTGAAGCTAAAGAAATGACGGGTGGAATGAAGAACTGAAGTGTTGAGCTGAAGATTCCTCCGATATCGTTATTTTCAAGCGCAAGTACTGATTTCAACAAGTGTAAGATTCAGCAATCGATATTCTTTTTTTTCCTTCTTAAGATTGAACTAAAAACAATTATTTTGTCAATTGATTTGATTTTAGTTTTGTGCTTAGAAGGAATAGATTAATTTGGGGTTTTTATAGCTTAAATTCCAAAGTAGGAGAAGAAAGTTCCGAAAATCTGAAAAACAAAGTGAGCCCTATGCATATTCAGCAAACGTGAAAGAAGGAATTACCACTCGGAAGACTTTGAGTCGGTTATTATAGTAAGCTCCCTGCTCTTTGCAGGATTTCCTGGTTCTATTTTACTTCTATTTTTTTTATTTAGTTGATTGAGGTGAGATTGTTATGTTAAATCTAATTACTTTGGAGTAGCAACTATTGTGTAAATGTCATATTTATATGTATGATTAACGAAAACACAGAGGCAGACATGTGGTTTTTGGTATGTATGAAGAATGAATGATGATACAAATAAGAGAACTGCCTTCAATGTTGATTTCTTAAAAACATACTTATTATGTGTCTGAATTTCCAAGGTGACGGCTAGTTTGAACCACCCGAATGGACTTTAAAGTGTCTATATCCCCAAATGCATAAGGGATCTCCATAAGCCCGTGACAATGTTCTAGTATTAACTCCACAATCTTGGGAAAAGTTTCCTTATCAACTTGTCATTCTGTAACAAATACCTATGATAAATGCGAAGTCTTACGACTTTGATAGATGTCCTCACTTGTTTCTCACTCGGCCTAGAGGAAAGTAGAGTGTATAATCTCCATAATTTCAAGCTCATGCAATTCGCAATTGTTGACAACCAAGTAGGTATCAGGGTAAACCTATGCAACTGTAACTTTTTCAAACTGGTAGGGAAGTGATATTTATTGGGATTTTAAATTTTTTCAAACTCGGAACAATCCAGACAGTTATTAGTACTGTTTCAGACATACCTGCAACTTAGAATGAGTGATTCAAGTTTATTAAGGACATCAAACTGAGAAATTTTATGGTTGAATTTTTTCATATAAATAAGAACAATTGATTTTAACTATTTTGTTACTTGAACTCGAAATTTGTTTTTCGCTTCACTATCTTGTTTGCTTGACTTTCACTATCTGTTAGATGGAGTCCACGTAATGGCTGAAATAGATGAAAATATTGTCCTTCTCTGACGAGCTTTTATTTGTGCACATACTGTCCATTATGTTTTTCTATGTTTGTAACTTCTTTTTACTATTTTCCATTCTCCTGCAACTTATTTTTTTGTGAACTTATTGTCTTAGCTGTCATGTTTTGTAAGAAGTCAGTATAGAATTGCCTTTTAGAGAAACTATATAGATTTTTTTATACGAAGTCAGTATTAGCTCAATATTCTTGAAACAAGTTAAACCAAGGAAAAAGAATCTCCATCACAGTATTAGCTTAGGATTCTTGAAATAAGTTTAACCAAGAAATTCAAAGGGGCATTTCAAAAATGATCTTACAAGCCATGTTCCGAAGTGCATTCTCAGCTGCCTGTTGCTGAGCATCCTTCCTAGTCTTACCCATCCCAACACCAACTCTCTCACCGATAAAGAAGACCTAAAGATTATTCAGGCTCAGATTCCTGAATATAAAAACTTATGCAGTTTGTCAAAATATAGATGCCAAAATAAATGTACACTTTTATATGATCAACAATGATCGGAGTAGCACTCTCATATCAAAATGAATTTTTTCAAAGATAGACACTAACTGACAGTTCATAAGCACCACAATTTTCAAACTCAAAATATCAAGACATACAGATCCGTGAATATTATTTTATTTGGTTGTTTTTTATTCATATGCTTATTTTTTTCCTTTTATTATTAGGCAGTGGGAATTAGAGGCAGAACGATGAGCTCTGTAGTTTGAAGACGCTCCTGGTTTCTTCTCTATCCCGAGTTTGTCGCTCCAAAAGAGGTACATCCCTTTACCTTTAAATTTTTCCTTTTTTTGTTTCAGAACAAGAGTGGTATGCGTTGTTGTGACTGAAATATTGAGCTTCTAGTTTGTATCAGTTTGTTAGTTGATATCATTTGATCTGTTTTCTTAAAGTTAACTTAGTCTTCTTCTATTTTGTTCAAGATGGTCTGTAGTTCTTTCAGTCGCAATTTTAAGTTTTCCTGCTATGTGTTCTGGGTTCTCGAAATAGGTTTGTAAAATCTGGTTGTTTACCTTTCTCTCGAAGTGTGTCTCATTTCTCTTTTCAACATCTTTTAACTTAGCATTGTATATCTCTATCTGGTTATTCTCAAATGCTATTTGATGCTATGGGGCTTCAAGTTTTAATGTTCAATTTGATCAAACATAGTTTGTCTAGGTCCTGATTTTGTTTGAATTTATTTTAGTACAGTTTGTATGGACTACATATTGTGGGCAAGTGAGATAAAATACTCAAAAACTATTTTGTTGCATTAAAGTAACTAAACTTTACACACTATATAAGTTACTTTTAAAGAGTTAGTTGTTAACTTACCCTCCAGACAACAACTGATCACCAAGAATAAGAAAATCCATGACAACAACTTATAGTACTGTTTGCACAAGCTGCCACAACTTATCTGATTGGTTGTACATGTTATACTGGTTGTGTTGTTGATTGAAGATAATTTGATCAATTCTATATTAATGGATCAATACTTGAACCACAAACCTATGGAGTCGTCAACTTTAGGTTTTGGGTCTTTGTCGAATGGTTTTGAAACTGCTTAGTCGTAAGATTTTTCCACTGCCACAAATTTCATTGTATTTGTGTACACATTTTTGTAGATTTTAATGATATTCCGGAAAATAGGTTAGGGAATGTTGGTTAAGCTGTTATAGTATGCATTTTAGAATCCTCTGCCATAAATAAAAGGTATGAAGCTTCAATGCTATTACCAATGTAATGTTCAGCTTTTAATTTCTTCACTTAGAGAAACTACATATCTTGATGCTAGTTATCTGTTGTTAAACCAGTAAACATCGATTAACTAATTTTCTTGTCTAGTTCTCTCCATTCAATCTATGTTACATAGAAATATGTACTTCAAGCATATTTACTACAGTTTACTATGAATAGATTGTGAGAGGAGCTAGTTGTACAACTTAAAACTGCTTCTTGATAGAACTTTTTACTCTTGATTAGTTCATTTAATTGAGTCTACCCTATTAATTTAATTTCTTTTTAATTCTTTCTATCCTATTAATTTTACTTATTTTTCCTTGGTAGTGTAATCAACATTCAAAAACATTTGTGGAGGATTCAAGGTTTGATTTCGACTAGCACAAGTGTCATGACTAGGTAAGAATGTTTAATCATATCATAACATCTGATTCTAATAACTTAATCATGAATTTTAAAATTTATTTGTGAAGTAGTAAATGATTTAATGATTGTTACTTACAGAAAGATTAAACATTGATCTTCTTCTAGGAATTCAAATATCCCATCCAAGGATTGGATGAAGTTAGCAAGATATAGCAAAGAGTATATCGATGGTGTTGAATCATTCTTAGATTTTGCTTACTCTTATGGAGATCCTCAAGGGGAGGAAATTCAGTGTCCATGTGCAAAATGTTGTAATATTCGCTGGACTCGAAGGAATGTAGTGTATGATCATCTAACAGCCTATGGATTTATTAAAGGCTATACTAGATGGATCAATCACGGGAAATGGTATATCAATTTTAATGTTGACGATGATATGGATTGCTCGCATGATGATATTGATGGGTTGTTGAATGATCAATTTAGAGATGTTGCACAGGCTGAAGGAGTTTATGATGGTCCAAATGAAGATGCCAAAAAATTCTATAACTTAGTTGAAGAGGCAAGCCAAGAATTATATCCTGGTTGTACTACAAGATTCTCTAAATTATCATTCACACTTCATTTATATTTGCTGAAGTGTCTACATGGATGGAGCAATGAATCAATCATTTCTCTTTTAGAGTTATTAAAAGAGGAGATTCCCGAGTTGAATATTCCTCCGTTTTTTAATAAAATCAAGTCTATGGTTAAGAATCTTGGTCTTGATTATGAGAAAATTGATGCATGTCCCAATGTTGCGTGTTGTTCAGGAATGATCATAAGGATGATGAATTTTGTCATACTTGTGGCGCTTCATGATAAATTAAATCTCCTGAAGTTGATAGTGAACTTGAGCCTTCAAAAAAACAACACTGAGTTTCAGCAAAGACCTCGAGACACTTTCCATTAATTCCTAGACTCAAAAGGTTATGTATGTGCTCAAAGACGGCAGATTCTTTGAGGTGGCATAAGGAGGAGCGTTCCAAAGATGGAAAGTTAAGGCATCCTGCTGATGGTCTAGCATGGAAAGATTTTGATAGGTTGCATCCAGATTTTGCACTAGATTGCGCAATGTGAGACTTGGTTTGTCAAGTGATGAGTTCAATCCATTTCAAACCACGATTATATCACATAACACATGACCAGTTATGTTGATGCTGTATAATTTTCCACCTTGGATGTGCATAAAATCTGAATATTCTATACTTTCTTTACTTATACCTGGGCCGCTATCAACTGAAAATGACATTGATATTTACTTACAACCATTGATAGATGAGTTAAAATTATTGTGGGATTTTGGGGTTGAAACATATGATGCTTCAAGAAATCAAACATTTCAAATGCGAGTAGCTCTTATGTGGACTATCAGTGACTTTCCTGCATATGCTATATTATGTGGTTGGAGTACAAAAGTAAAGTTTGCTTGCCCTTGTTGTAACTATGGCACTAAATCTCACTATCTTAAACATAGTCGGAAAATGTGTTATATAGATCATCTTGTTTTTCTACCCATGGATCATCCATGGAGATCTAATAAAAGATCTTTCAGTGGTAAACTGATGTGCTTAATAGCTTACATGATTTTGGAAATGTGTTCGGAAAGAAGAGAATGAGATCAAATGATGGCCCATGGAAAAAAAGGTCAATTTTTTTTTGAATTACCTTATTGGCAGCACAATTTGTTATGTCATAACCTTGATCTAATGCACATAGAGAAGAACATAGTTGATAGCATACTTGGAACTCTTTTGGATATTTCTGGAAAAACAAAGGATCAAGCAAAAGACCGATATGATTCGAAACATATGAGAATTAGAAAGAACCTTCATCCAAATGATGCTAAAGATAGTAAGAGAACAATGTTTTCAAAAGCGTGCTTCTCATTGAAAAATGGAAAGAAATCAATTTTTTGTGGAGTTTGAAAGACATCCAAGCTACCGAATGGTAGTGCCTCCAATATATCTATTTATGTGCACATGGATGAAACAAAATTTTCTAATTACAAAACCCATGATGCTCATTTCATGTTACATTACTTGCTTCCAATACCAATCAAAAGCATTCTTCCTGATCATGTGGCTATTCCTTTGTTTCATCCTAGTTCCTTCTTCCATCGTTTGTGTCAAAAAGTAATTACATTGAAGGAGCTGGATTGCTTAGAAGTGGGGATCATAGAAAAAATAAATCAGTTGGAGCGAATTTTTCCTCCTTCATTTTTTGATATAATGATTCATTTTCCTATTCATTTGGCAAATGAAGTGAGATTAGGAGGTCCAGTTCAAAATCGATGGATGTATTCCACCGAAAGGGAAATGGATACATTCAAATCATACATTCGCAACAGACATTATCCAGAAGGTTGCATAGCAGAGACACGAGTGGGAATAGATTGTATGAATTTATTCTCCAAATATCTGCATAGGGGTGTGCATACTAGATTTAACAAAAGAGACCGAAATAGTGATGAATGTGACTCAAGTGATGCAGAAACTTTGAGTTTGTTTCCTAACAAAGGAGTTCCTTTAGGAGCAAAGGAAACTGATCCAATCATTTTCGATGACAAGTCCATAAGTTAGGCACATATTAGGTACCTTAATTTGAATATAGTATTCTTTTGTATAATTAGTTTTTAATTTATTTTAGTTATAATTTGAACAAAAAATATTTTGTGTAGGGAGCATGAGCAAGAGGTTAATAATGAGCCACGAAGATCTAAATGGAGCAAGGCCAAAAATCATTGTCAAAACTTCTCTCAATGGTTTGAAATTCGTGTTTTGCAAGAGGATGTGCTTGATTTGCTAAGACAATTGTCTAGAGGAACAAGTTCCACGTTAGGCAGCGCGATGCAAGGCGTAAAACACAAAATAGTGGTGTTACAGTAGTTGCCTCAAGTACAAGCTTTGCAAGCTCAAAGGATAAAAATCCGATTGCTGGTGATTTGACTTATTATGATTGATAGTTGATATTCTTGAATTAGACTATTACGGTCATTTTAAGGTTTTTCTATTTAAGTGCGATTGGTATGCGGTTGAAAATGATGCTTATGGACATACTTATGTCCATTTTAACAAGAGATGCTCTCAGGAAGAGCCTTTTGTGCTTGAATCTCAAGTACACCAATGCTTTTATGTGCAAGATCCATATGATCAAGATAAACATTATGTTATGAAGACTATTCTGAGAGACTTGTTTAACATGTGTGATGAAGTTGAATCTAATCTCCCACAAAGTTATGACGACGAGCCATCTGAACATTTGATGGGACCATCTATACCAAAAGATAATGGTGAAGTACTGTTAAAAAGGACTGATGTGCCAGAAACAATTATTGATGTTCCTTCAAAATAATTTGTTACTCAACAACTTGAAGTGGAGTATGAAGAGGAGTTTGAAGATGAGTCCGTAGATGAGTTTGAAGATGAGTTTGAGTACGAGTCTCAAAATGAGTATGGATATGAGTCTGAAGATGAGCTTGAAGATGACTCTGAAGAAGAGTTTGAACATGACGCACCATGAGTTTCATTATTTTTGTGATTACCATATAGTGGTTGCTTACTCTTTTTTGTAATTTAATTGTTTTTTTTTGTACAAACACTAAATGATATCTTATATGTGGAATTGAAGATTAGATCACTACAATGTTTAAGTATTTTATTGCCTTTTTTCATGCGCCTAATTGTTGTTTGGTCAAGTAATTTATGTTGGCTTCTTGTTTGATTATTAATTTACAAAAAAAACATGTACGCCTAGCTGAATATTGTTTTATTTGGATGTTTGTTATTTATATTCTTATATGTTTCTTTTTATTTTCAGGCAGTGAGTATTAGAGGCAGAACACTGAAGTCTGCATTTTGTGGTAGCTCCTGGTTTTGTCTCTATCCCGAGTACCTCTATACGAGAGAGGTACATCTCTTTACCTATAATTTTATATTTTGTTGCCCTTTTTTTGTTGTTGGATGTAATGTGCAATTGATTGTGGGATATACTTATATGATATTCCTTAAGCAACTAAAATTTTGAAATTTGAAATTGTGGGAAAAATCAATGTCAGTTGTAGTTATAACTTTGTTATATTTGAAATTGTGAAAAATATTGGTTACATTTGAAATTGTGAAAAATACTGGTTATATTTGAAATGTCAATTGCAGTTAGAACTTCTGCACTTCACTTCTTCATACGAAGAGATTTAGTTACATTGGAAGTGAAGTGATGTAGCTAACATAGTTTATGACATCTAGTATATGCTTAAATGTAGTGAAAGCACAACAGAGTTAGGGAAACCTTTTCTTGAGAAACAGACTCAAATTGTATCACTGTACAATTTAATCCGATACAAGGATTAAGCTTTGTTGCTTGATATATGGAATAAACCCGAGATACAGAATTCTATTAACAAATCTTTATGCAACAGGCATAACTAAGGAAAATGAAATAGATTATGTACCTTCTAGCTGCAAAACCAGATGATATTTGACTTGAAGTCTCAATGAAGCTCTCAGCTTTGCTTCAACAATCTTAAGACTTTTAAAACTAAGACTTGGTGTTCTCTAAGTAGTATATAATCATTTTGTTTCATTGAATGACTAAGAACTGCTAGATGATTAAGCATAATAAACAAATAACTACAATTTGAATGAAAGAGAATAAGAACATCTACAGCTATATTTCTTTTTTTTTTTTTTGCAGAGTAGTAAAAATTGATACAGATAAGGAAGTTGTAGGAAATGAGTAAGATTAAGTGGAGGGAAGTAAATTTAATTACAGGCCATATCTGAGGTTTAAATTTAATTACAGACCATATCTGAGGTTTACTTACCAGAGGCCATCTGTTAACCTTATATCAAAATTATATTGCTGCTACCTTTCTCACTTAAAGAACCTATTATTTTGTAGTTTTACTTATTACAGTGAAAGAAGTCAAAGAGCGCAAATGAAAACGAGAAGAATGAATCAATCAACAATACAAAAGAAAAAGGGTTTGAATCTAAACAAAGCTCAAAGTCCATTGAAGAATGTGAACACTTTTTAGATTAAGAGAGAACATGTTGCAAATGAACGCAATAACAAAGCTAAAAAAGAGCATGCACCAATAGGGAAGAACTTAGTACTTCACATATGATTACAGGGAAATATAGAATAAACCGAGGTTATTTCAGTCTGGAGAGTCCATTCAAGAGAAGAAAATTAAACTTCCTATGCACAAATTCGGGTTCCCAATGTCGTCCAAGGAAGGTGCTACTACTTCTGTACATGTGACTGGAACAACACTAGGTAATGAACAGAAAAAATAGTATATTCAGGATCTATTAAGTGCAAACAGGTGAAGAGGAAGTTGGTCCTACCGGCCACTACTGCAAAGAAGATGATGTTTATCATGATCTACCAAACATAAAACAAGGAAAGAAGAATTCAGTCCTACCAGCTACTACTATTGATCAGTTTTTAAAACAACAAGGGATAGTCATAGGTGATGAAAGAAATCTGGTTAACCACACAGAAGCAAATGTCGAGTGTATGCATACTCCTCATTCTATTCATGAACATAATAAAAGTTTGGATGAATAAGAAGAAATCGGCAAGGATGAGTTTGTTATAGACGAGGGAGATGATATTGATTGTAGTGCAAAAGGTATGTTTTAAATCTTGTAAGATTTATTTCTCATTACAAAAGAACTTCCTTATCTTTTGGTTGTTACATCGATCTAGGTTTATCGAAGCAGAAAAAGGTTTGAGGAAAAACAACATGTAAGAATATTCATGCAAGAAATTTGGAAGAAAGGGAGGAGGTGACATTTGATAAAGGACAAGCAGTTGGTCCTACTGGTAAGATAGTGTCAGAATTAACCTATTTTATTGGAACAATTGCAAGGAATACTAGATTCATCAGCTTGATGTACATTACTTGGCATGCGGTGTCAAAAGATATTAAAAAGCGCATGTGGAAATAAATCAATGTAAGAAAAATTAGTTTTGAGATAAAATATTTTATTGTTTATTTTTACTATTGAAGCTAAATATATTTTATTTTTGCATAGTCTAAATTCGTAATACCAATAGAAAGAAAGAAGTGGGTGATGACTGCTCTTCGTGATGCTTGGTGGAAACACAAACATGTGATTAAAGAGAAACATTTTGATAAAAATAGTACTTTTGAGGATATGCCAGCGAAACGTCCTGATGACATTCCAAAAATTCAATTGTGCCAGTTGATCGAGTATTGGCAACACCCAACTGTTCAAGTAAAGCTAAAATAGTGCATTTCTACTCTTTGACATATTTTGCATCAAATCCGTTTTCTTATTTATTTATCAATTCAAACATTTTTTAATCTAATTACAGGCCATATCTGAGGTGAATTCTAAAAGCCGGAAACAACAAAAGTGTAGGCATCGAATGCGACCGATTAATTTTGCAAGAATACGCTTGGCATTGCTAATACTTATCAGCCATATGAATTTCCTTTTTTCATACTTAATTAGAACATGTTGATTTTTTCAAAATTTCTTTTTATATAATTGGTAGCGAGGATCAAAAGAAAACAACGAGGAACCATCACAGTCTGAAATGTTTATTGCAACTCGTACAAAGACAGGAAAGGAAATTCAACCCGATACCACAGTTGCAATAGTAAGTTTTTAAAAAGAATTATTGGTAAATTTGATTCAGAATTAAAATTTGTATATTGTGTACAGTGTGAGTACATTGTATTTCGTTAAGTATGTCTTCTTCTTCTTCTTCTTCTTGTGCGAGTACGAACTGATATTAAATATGTTTTATTTTGAATTCTTCGTTAAGTTGATTTTAATCGTAAAGTAAATAATTCTTACAGTTAATTAGGAATGTAAATTTTATTCAACAGTCTAAACTTCAAAATCGTCAAAATTCTTGAGAAACAATTGATGATGCCTTTAGGGCAGTGTTTGGAAAGGAGAAGCCTTGACGACTTAGGTGTTATGGCAGATCAGTGACAACAAGTTCTCTAAAAGAAGATGAGGAAATTAACAAGATAAAACAAAAGCATGCTAATGAAATCAGTTCTCTGAAGGAAGAAATGAATGAAAAAATGAATGAAACGAGCGATGAAATGTGATATTGTTTTCTTCAAAATTGCTGCAAAACAACCCTGGATTGAATGTTCAAGATATACCGGGGTTGTTGGATCTAACCTTGTTTCACCGGTTGATGCAAGTAGAGCACAAGCTCTAAGAGGCCAGAATATTCCAAATTCTTCAGGGTCAACTCATGATCCAATTCTTCAAAAGGTACTTTTTAGTTCTTAAGGCTTTTCTCTCTCTCTCTCTCTCTCTCTTCTTTAAGTATCAAATTATGAAGATAGTTTTCTTGTTCTTCTTGGTTGTTGGTTGATCCTGCACAACAAGATCATTATAGTTAATTTGTTTGTGTAGTTGTCGCTGATTTGTGTGTGTAGTTGTGGCCACAACTTCCTTGTTAGGATCTTATGGGTGCAGGTATAGAATCAGTGTACATGTTGTAGGATCAGTTTATATAGTGATGGAAATTCTGGAAATTGTTGATAACACATCTTTGTCCCATCTTGTACTTCTATTAAAAAAAGTTTCACGATTTTACGTGGTCCTAAACTTTGACCTGGAAAATGGTAAGGCATTTGTGGAGAAATATAAGGAGGGCAGGTTTGAGTATATCCGAATATGTTTATGTAGTACATGTTTCTTGTCATTTCTTATAATGGCTCTATTTGATAAATCTTACATAGAGGTCTGTCCTGCTTGACTCACACTCTGGAATGCTAGCATTTTGACCTCCTGCACTGGATAGTATCACAATTTACTATACTGACGTCAACACCCTGAATTTTCCTATAACTTACCAGTATCTGCACTTTCCATTTGGCTGTGATTTTTCTAAAAATTCTGGTTGGTTGTATTGAAGTAGAGGTAGCATGGGCTCTAAGGTCATGCCTATGGTTAGTGTGATCAATCTCATGTTGAGCATGAATCAAGTGCCCCTCTGTGGTAACCCCTTCCTGCAAGTTAGTGGTTTTCTCCTTACACCCCCCATCCATACCTCCATAAACTTCATCAGTAAGACCAGCATCAACATCAATAAATGGGGTGACGGGGTATTGGGAGCATCGAGTCAATACCTATAATCTTGTTATTTTAGTTTGTTTTGACTTGTTCCTTTTACATAGTTAATTATTTTGAGTGGCTGATAGAGATGAGTCACTTTTTTACTCTTAAAATATTTGAGTTCCATGATTTGTTGCAATTCTACTGGTGCCCTCCATAGCAGTATCATGGACTGGATGTTCCTGCATATCTAGGTTAGTATAAATATTATGTGTGTGAATTTTAGATAGTATGCATACCTGGTAGTGATGGTGCCTGTTGCATATTATCATTTATTTACTTCTGCTGAGGTGAGAAAGGTCTCCATATGGTATTAGCATGATGTTGCTCTTGGTGTCTCGTTTGCTTCCTTGTTTGGGTCTGCCAGTGATCTTCATGGTCAACTATTTTTGGGTCCCGTTTGGTCTGTCCTACATGTTTTTTGGTCATTGTTGATCTGTTATGTTAATTTTTCTATGTGTTTCTTGACTTTCTATTTTTTCATCCATTGAGTCATACAGTGCACAATTCTTGTTGTTTCATCTAAGATTTGGATTACCATCGTTTTATACACCATGGTGTTTTGAAATGCTAATGGGAAAATACGTAAATCCAGAGAGTAAGTATTGGTGTTGTATAATTATCAGTTTTGTTCTTTTGAAATGTTAAATCCACAAACTCTGAGAAAATAAGTATTGGTGTTGTTTAATTGTCAGCTTTACTCTTTTGAAATGGTACAAATCTATAAAGTGAATTATAGGTGTTGACAGCTTAGCTCTTCTTATAGTGAATTATTCGTGTTTTCTTAAAGTTAACTAATACAAACTTTTGCGATCTGATTTGTTGGTTTGTTTTGATTGTTAATTATATTTCATTTTAAATGTTTATAGGAGAATATAGGTGCTCTAATTTGAAGGATCCCCACGATATAATCTCATCTCATTGAAATTAAAGTGGATGATCAATGAATAGTTTTTTAACTATTGCAAATGTTTGAATACTTTTTGAACTATTCATGTGTACACATATATTTAGAATATTGCTTTATAAGTATGTGTATTTACACAAGATTATCTTTTGAACTTTATTAAAATTTATATATTTGAACTACTTATTAGCTAATTTGATGCTTGAGATTATTTATTGCAAAACAATATTGGTGTTTTAAATTAGAAATTGTGGCATATAAATATTTTATAGCTTACCACACTTAGAAGTGTAGCCATAGGACTATATCTTGTGGTATGCATATAGAAAAGGCAACACTTTCAAATTGTGGGCAATATGGAAGAAAAGACCACACTTGAAAGTGTAGTTGGTAAGGCGACACTTTTAAGCGTAGCTGAATAGATAACACTTCTAAGCGTAGTTGCAAAAGTGTAGCCTTTCGGCTATGCTTTTATGTGTAGCTGATCAGGCAACATTTCTAACCGTAGCTGGAAAAGTGTAGCCTTTTTGCCTTTTAGGCTACGTTTTTAAGTGTAGCTTGGCAGGAAACACTTCAAAGTGTAGCTGAAAAACCGTGGCCTTTTTGTATTTTAGGCTCCGCTTTTAATTGTAGCTGATAAGGCAACACGTGAAAAATATTGCCTAAACTCTAAGGTAACACTTCTTTCAGCCACACCCAGAAAAGTGTGGCCTAAAGTAAAAAAGTGTGGCCTTTTATAAAAGGCCACACTTTTGCATAGTTTAGGCAAAACTTTTTTTAGGTGGTTAGAGGCCTAAAATATTGTAGTGGATGTCCCCTGGGACTTCCATATGGACAACATACAATAGCTACAAAAGAGGGATCGGAAAAACTTAGGGAGAACTTGAAGCTTAAAAATTTTCTCTATGTGCCTAGCTTAAAATGCAATTTATTTTTCGTATAACAATTGATAGATGAAGTTGATTGTATTGTTTAATTCGCAAAAAAAATTGTGTGTTATGCAGGGCAGCACTTCAACGATGTTGATTTGTGTGGGTGAACGAAGGGATGGACTCTATTATTTTTGGGTGGTACCACAAGCTATGACAATAAAGAATGGGACAGACTCGCTTAATCTTTGGCGAAAACGTCTAGGGCATCCTTCATTAAGGGTTACCAAGTTAGTTTCCAATGTTATTTCCACAAATTACAGTGAGATGATGAATAAAACTTGTGATGTTTTTAAACGAGCTAAACAGACTAACAATAGTTTTCTTTGAGTGAAAATAAAGCTTGTGACGAGTTTGAACTCGTTCATTGTGATTTATGGGTCCATACAGAAATATATCTTCATGTGGTGCTTCATATTTTCTTAAAATGTAGATGACTATTCCTATGCAGTATGGATATTCTTGTTAATTTATACAAAGGAAGTATTATACATGATGTTAAATTTTCATGCCATGGTGGAAAGACAATATAATAAACAAGTTAAAATTATTCAAAGTAATAATGGGATGGAATTTACTTGTATGAAAAATTATTTTCTTGAACAGGGAATTGTTTTTCAGTGTTCTTGTGTCGAAACCCCACACCAAAATGGTAGGGTGGAGAGGAACACAAGCACATCTTGAATATCGAACGAGTACTACGTTTTTAGGGATATCTTGCAATTTATTTGTGGGGAGGTAGGTTACTTTGATTAATAGAACTTCTTTAATTTTAAATTGAAAAACTCTGCATGAAATTTTGCATAGAGACCTCCTTCTTATGGGAACTTCAGGATCTTTAGTTCATTTGTGTTATGATCATAATCAGGGAAGTAACGGAGATACATTTACAAGAGTCGCAAATGTATTTTTGTTGGTTACCCACCCATATGGAGAAAAGGGTTGGAAATTATATGATCTTCAAACTAATGAATACTTTATTTTATTCCCGTTTAAACAACAAGTTCTCAGTTCTTATGAGAATATTAAAAAAAGTTATTGTTGATAATTGATCGGTTGATGATGATTTTGAAAGAGACATTGGAGTTGAGCATTATGAACACCAACCAATGATCAGTATGTCTGATTCACAAGTTAATAAGGTGCAAAATTCTCAAGAAATGGGGGAAGGGGACATGTCTAGTATCCAAAATGTAGAGGCATCAAAAATAATAATGAACCTCAATTGGGTCATGGGTATAGAATAAAATAACAATATGCTCACCTATGCAATTATGTTACTAATACCGTCGGGAAATTGATTCATTCCACTATTCACCTGCTACAATGCATACCTCATGTACGCCTTACCTAATAACCCATTATGTGAATTGTGACAAATTTCCTTTGCAATATCGAAATTTTATTGCAGCTATTACTCTAGATCATGAGACATCATCCTTCTCAGAAGCAGTGAGATGAAAGGTCGAGACAAGCAATGCAAATTCAAATTGAGGCTCTTGAAAAGAATGAGACATAGAAAATTAAAAAATTACCACCAGGAAAGAAAGCACTCAGGTGCAAGTGGATTTATAAAATAAAATATCATTATGATGGTTCTGTGAAGTGACACAAAGCACGACTAATAATATTTGGCAATCATCAAAAAGAGGGAATTAGCTATAATGAAATATTTGCTCCAGTTGCCAAGATAGTTACAGTGCAAACATTTTAGTTGTAGCTGCAGCAAAGCAGTACGAGTTACATTATATGGATATTCATAATGCTTTTCTTCATGGAGACTTTCAAGAAGAATTCTACATGAAAATGTCTCTAGGCTTCAAAGTACAACATTCTGATATGATTTGTAGACAGCAAAAATTAATGTATGAATTGAAGCAGACCCCAAGATGTTGGTTCACAAAGTTATCAACTTCCTTGAATGAGTATTGTTTCATGCAATCCTACTTTGACTACTCATTTTAACTTTACAGAAAAATGATATACAACTTAATGTTCTTATTTATGTGGATGACTTGATAATTTCCGAAAAATGATCTTAGTTCCATCTAAATATTCAAAAGTTATTTGAGTGTTTCACATGGAAGATTTAGGCACTTTGAAGTAAATTTTTGGGCATTGAAGTTGTGAGAAATTCAGAAGGCATTTTCCTATTTCAACGTAAGAATGCTCTGGATATTATTTCTAAAGTTGGATTACTAGGAGCAAAACCTGCAAATGTTCCTATGGAGTAAACCTACATGCTAGCACTATCGGAAGGAAGTCCACTTATTGATCCAAAGAGGTATCGACGATTAGTAGATCATCTCATATATTTGTGCTTCACTAGACCAGAGTTGTCTTATTGTGTACTATCCCAATTTATGCATTGCCAATAAGACGAACACTTGGAAGCAGTGCTACTAGTTCTTCGATTGTATCTTATTGAGTAGTGCATGTGATTTATAGATATATGGATGGTGCCATTCAAATTGGCAGGTTGACCTTTAACACAACGATCTCTTACTGGGTGGTTTGTTCTTTTAGGCAATTTACCAATATCTTGGAAGACTAAGAAGCAGCAAACACTGTCCAGGTCATGGGGAGAAGCTGAAACAGATATATGGACACCACAATTTGTGAATTAAAGTGGCTAAAGTAAATTTTGTCTAGTCTAGGGGTGACACATCCTGCTCTAATAAGACTATATTGTGATAGTCAGTTAGCGTTGTATATAGCAAGAATATAGTATTTCACGAAAGGACGTAACATATAGAAATAGATTGTCATGTTTTCTCCGAGACGAGATAACAAAGGGAAACATTCATCTAACATATGTTTCCTATAAAATTCATCTCACTGATATTTTTACAGAAACAATAGGAAAACAACAATTTGACTACCTTCTTTGCAAGTTGGCACTCAAAATCTTCATGCACTAACTTGAGGGGGTATTGAGCAAAGATCTCGAAATATAGTAACTTTAGATTGTGCATATAAATTTGTGAGAGATGTAATATTCTATGAGATATTATATGATATATTATATTTTCTTTTCTGGAAGGAGAAGAAAGTCAAATTGTTGAAACACTAGTCTGTTTTTATAGAAAGCGAGCAGACCATAGTTGTCTAGTTGATTCCATAACTTTAAAGGTGGAAAAAATTATATCTAAATCGTCATTTTATGTTAGATGTGAAATTACGATAAAGTTAGTAAGAACATTGGTAGAACATATAAGCAAGGAGGATATCATTGATGTTGACAATGAATTTAATAAAACTTGTTGCATGTTTACATCAAATGCAACCTGTACAGAAAAACACCTAGATTCGAATGAAAATCAACATTTATCGTCATCAACATCGATCACCAAAGAATAACTTGAATGTTTAGTTATTTGTAAGAATTGTCAAGGATAATTATGTTAATAAAAGAGAAATTGTAAAGGAAAGTGTGTAGGAATAAATGAATAAACTGACATGAGTTTTTGAGTTAGATTCAAGTGTGAAGAAGATGAGCCCTCAAAGCATTCAGATTATCATGTTTGGGAGAGAACAACGTGTAGACAATAAAATTTGTGTCGAGAAAACAATAATCAAGAAACTGAAGATTATAGCAACAATCGATTTATTATTTCATGTGTGATTATTCCAATATCTATGATTCCTCTAAATTCGCCTATTCAAATATAAATTCAAGGTACTAAAGCTTGATCTTGAACTTGGGATTTATCTTGATCTCTATCTTGATCTTGATCTTGGACTTGATCTTGGACTTGGACTTGGACTTGATCTTGATCTTGGACTTGAACTTGGACTTGGACTTGATCTTGACTTTCTAGTTGAATTCAAGGGCTTGGAGCTTGGTCTTGAATTCGGTGGTCTTTATCTTGATCGTTCTTGAACTTTATCTTGGACTTAGACTTAATCTTGATCTTGAATTTCTAGTTAAATTCAAGGCTTAAAGTTTAATCTTGAATCTGGTGGTCTTAATCTTGATCGTTCTTGAACTTGATCTTGAACTTGATTTTGGACTTGAACTTGGACTTGGAGGTGATCTTGATCTTGATCTTGACTTTCTAGTTGAATTCAAGGTCTTTGATCTTCATCTTGAATCTGGTGATTTTGATGTTGATCGTTCTTGAACTTGATCTTGAATTTGATCTTGGACTTGAACTTGGACTTAGGAGTGATCTTGATCTTGTCTTGAACTTTAGCTTGATCTTAACTTTCTAGTTGAACTCAAGGGCTTGGAGCTTGATCTTGAATCTGGTGGTCTTGACCTTGATCGTTCTTGAACTTGATCTTGACTTCTTCAAATCTTGAAATTGAATATTTAAATTCTTGAATTCTTAAACTTGCTGAGAAATTTATGGGTTTTGATCCACGAGTTTCCTTTAGCTTCTTGTTTATAATTCTTGGTCCTCTTTTAAGAATTATGAGACCCCTATTGATTGTTTTAGGATAGAGGAGTTGCGATTAAAATAGGACTCCCTTCGGCCAATCAGATTTAAGTGACATGACAAATGGGCTTTAATTAAATTTATATTTATCTGAATATAAATAATTAAATCAATTATATTAATTCATAATATTTATTTGGATTAATATATTCATTAATTTAATATAATCCGAAGAACTTTATAAATTTATATTTAATAAATTTTATGTGACTACAAATGCCCACTTTTTAAGTCTTGTCGAGATAATTTATCTTTCAAAGACTAGGCTTGAACAATTTGAAGACATAAACTTGCATACTTGGAGATTTAGAAGATTTCATCTTGAAACAATTTTATTCATAAGGTGCTGCCCCCATTGAGTCACCGCAATTTAGTGCAAGTCTGAAGTTTTATGAAAGATTACTTATAGCTTTAACTCACGTAACTGATCAAGTGGGAACATTTGGTTTTTTTACAGTCATGCAACTGAACTTAGAATATGTTTCTAAGTTCCTACGAACCTCAATGAAGAGGATCAAGTCGCAAAGTATTTCTGGAGGAGTGAGTGATTTTTTTATATTTTATTGTTGTGTCGTACACAGTTTATAGTCTTGTTGTCAAGGAGTGACATGCAGTTTAGGTTCGTACTTTAAAAAATATTTTAACTTGAATATTTCACTCAAATTTAAAGAGTTTTATGATATACAGTTTAGGCTCGTGTCTTAAGGATCATTTTAACTTGAAGATTTAGGTGACATACAATTTAACCTCATGTTTGAAGGAGCATTTCAACTTGAAGATTTAAGTCGAACTTTAAGATTTAAGCGACATACAGTTTAAGCTCGTATTTCAAGGAACATTTCAACTGGAAGATTTAAGTGACATACAATTTAAGCTCGTGTTTCAAGGAGCATTGTAACTTGCAGTTTAAGCTCATGTGTTAAGGAGTGTCTAGATATACATTGACTCTTCAAATTCATCTTGGGATGCATACTTGCCCCCACTTTGGAGTTCTTCTATATCTGCATCTTCATCAGGTCCATAGACAGGAGATTGTTGATCTTCTATTAAAGTCATAATTAATTCCATGTCATGTGCACGAGTTGCTAACTCTTCGAATGTATTAAGATTTAATCCTTGCAAAGTATAGTGATGACCCTAATTCATACCTTTGATGCACATTTCACTGCTAAAAATTTCACTAAGGCGATCTTTGCAGTTGAGGATTAGACTTCTCCAGTGATTGATTAAGTCAACAACTGACTCATTTTCATCTTGACGAACCTTTCTAAGTTCCATCATACTAACGACACTTCTCGTTCTTTAAAAAGGATTGAGGAACTCTTGCTCTAATCGCTCCCAACTATCTATAGAATTATGTTCAAGATTTGTGTACCAATCAAAGGCATTTTCTCTTAGTGATCGAATGAACTCTTTAACAAGATAATCATCATACCCCCAGCCGCATTGTAAGTCTCAATAATGTGCGCTATATTTTTTTTGGGATTCCCTTTGCCATCAAATTATTGAATCTTAGGAGGTTAATAACCCTTAGAAACTTTCAAGTTATCAATCCTTTGTATATATGACTTTTTATATATTGGAGAAAATTTGAAAGACTCATATTTGTCTTCGATGGCCTCTATAATAAAGTTCTTTAATTGATTGATTGGAATCAAACCATCAACAGAGATATGAATCTCTTTGGTCTTGTTTTCTTTATGCAGGACTCTCCTTCTTCTTGAATTTTAGAAAGCTTCAAAGGTGATTTACTTGATATTTTTTCAATCATGTTATTCATCTTATTTGTTAGCTTGGAAAGCTTAGCATCTTGTTTGTGTGCGCACTTTGTCAGACCTTTAATTGCTTTAGTTAAGCTTTCTAGTTGTTATTATATAGTGGAAGACATTTTGATATTATTTAATGCTTTAAGAATTGAGACGAGAAGTAGAGATTGTCCCACTGGGCGTGCCAGAATTTTTAGAAAATAAAATTCGCGTCGAGAAAACAATAATCAAGAACGGAAGATTATTTATTATTTCAAGTGCGAGTGTTACATTCTCTGTGATTCCTCTTAATTTGTCTTCTAATATAAATTCAAGGGCTTAAAGCTTGATCTTGAACTTGGGATTTATCTTGATCTCTATCTTGATTTTGATCTTGGACTTGGACTTGATCTTGATCACTATCTTGATCTTGATCTTGGACTTGAACTTGATCTTAATTTGAACTTTATCTTGATCTTGTCTTTATTGAATCATGATTCTGTTGATCTTTAACTTTATCTTGATCTTGAATCTGTTGATCTTTATCTTGATCGTTCTTGAAATGATCTTGGACTTAGACTTAATTTTGATCTTGACTATCTAGTTGAATTCAAGGGCTTAAAGTTTGATCTTGAATCAGGTGGTCTTAATATTGATTATTCTTGAACTTGATCTTGAACTTGGTCTTAGACTTGAACTTGGACTTGGGCGTGATCTTGATCTTGATCTTGACTTGAACTTGATCTTGATCTTGACTTTCTAGTTGAATTCAAGGGCTTGGAGCTTGATCTTGAATCCGGTGATTTTTATCTTGATCGTTCTTAAACTTGATCTTGAATTTGATCTTGGACTTGAACTTTGACTTGGACGTGATCTTAATATCGACTTGAACTTTATCTTGTCTTGACTTTCTAGTTGAATTCAAGGCTTGGATCTTGATCTTGAATCTGGTGTTCTTGATCTTGATCATTCTTGAACTTGATCTTGACTTCTTCAAATCTTGAACTTGAACACTTGAATTCTTGAATCCTTGAATTCTTAAACTTATATAGAAATTTATGGCTTTTGATCCACGAGCTTTCTCTAGCTTCTTGCTTAGAATTCATGGTCCTCTTTTTTGAATTATGAGACCCCTATTTATAGTTTTAGAATAGAGGAGTTGCGATTGGAATAGGACTTCCTTCGGCCAATCAGATTTAAGTAACATGTCATATGGGCTTTATAGAGCGGGCTTTAATTAAATTCATATTTATCTGAATTTAAATAATTAAATAAATTTTATTAATCCATAACATTTATTTGGACTAATATATTCATTAATTTAATATAATCGGAATAACTTTATGAATTTATATTCAATAAAATTTAAGTGGCTACAAATTCCTACTTCTTCAAGTCTTGTAGGGATATTTTATCTTTCAAAAACAAGGGTTGAAGAATTTGAAGACTTAAACTTGCATACTTGGAGATTTTGAAGACTTCATCTTGAAACAATTTTGTTCATAAGGGCCTGCCCCCATTGAGTCACCACCATTTGATGCAAGTCTGAAGTTTTATGAAAGATTACTCATAGCTTTAACTCACGTAACAGATCAAGTGGGAACATTTGTTTTTTGGACACTCATGCAACTGAACTTAGAATATGGTTCTAAGTGCCTACGTACCATAATGAAGAGGATCAAGTCGCAAAGTAGTTCTGGAGGAGTGAGTGATTTTTTATTTTTTTGTTGTTGTGTCGTACACAATTTATAGTTTTGTTGTCCAGGAGTGACATGTAGTTTATGCTCGTACCTTAAAAGCATTTTAACTTGAAGAATAAACTCAAATTTAAAGAGATTTATGATATACAGTTTAGGCTCCTGTCTTATGGAGCATTTTAAATTGAAGATTTAGGTGAAATACAATTTAACCTCATGTTTCAAGGAGCATTTTAACTTGAGATTTAAGTCAAACTTTAAGATTTAAGAGACATACGATTTAAGCTTGTATTTCAAGGAGCATTTCAACTTGAAGATTTAAGTGACATACATTTTAAGCTCGTGTTTCGAGGAGCATTTTAACTTGCAATTTAAGCTCATGCATTGGAGCATCTGGATATACATTGACTCTTCAAAGTCATCTTGGGATGCAAACCTTGCCCCCACTTTGGAGTTCTTCTATATCTTCATCTTAGTCAGGTCCATAGACAGGAGATTGTTGATCTTCTATTAAAGTCATGCTTAATTCCATGTCATGTGCACGAGTTGCTAACTCTTCGAGTGTATTGGAGTTTAATCCTTGCAAAATATAGTGAAGACCTCAATTTATACCTTGGATGCACATTTCAATGCTAGAAATTTCACTAAAGTGATCTTTGCAATTGAGGCTTAGACTTCTCCAGTGATTGATAAGTTCAACAACTGACTCATTTTCACCTTGACGAGCCTTTGTAAGTTCCATCATACTAATGACACTTCTCGTGCTATAGAAACGATTATGGAACTCTTGTTCTAATCGCTCCCAACTATCTATAGAATCAGGTTCAAGATATGTGTATTAATCAAAGGCATTTTCTCTGAGTGATCGAATGAACTCTTTAACAAGATAATCACCATACGCCCCAGCAGCATTGCAAGTATTATTAAAGTGCGCTATATGTTGTTTGAGATTTCCTTTGCCATCAAATTGTTGAAGCTTAGGAGGTTGATAACCCTTAGACATTTTCATGTTATTAATCCTTTGTGTATATGGCTTTGTATATGTTGGACAAAATTTGAAAAAACACAGATTTTTCTTCGATGGCCTCTATGATAAAGTTCTTTAATTGATCAATTGGAATCAAACCTTCAACAGAGATATGAATCTCTTTGATCTTTGTTTTCTTTATGCAAGACTCTCCTTCATATTGAATTTTAGAAAGCTTTAGAGGTAATTGGCTTGATCTTTTTTCAATCATGTTATTCATCTTATTTGTTAGCTTGGAAAGTTTAGCATCTTATTCGTGTGCGCATTTTGACAGACCTTTTATTGTTTTAGTTAATATTGCTAGTTGTTCTTATATAGTGGAAGACGTTTTGATATTATTTAATGCTTGAAGAGTTGAGACGGGAGATAGATATTGTCCCACTGGGCGTGCCAAAATTTGTAGACAATAAAATTTGCATCGAGAAAATAATAATCAAGAACCGAAGATTATAGCAATAATTGATTTATTATTTCAAGTGCGAGTGTTACAATATCTATGATTTCTTTGAATTCTACTTTTCAAATATAAATTCATAGGCTTAAAGCTTCATCTTGAACTTGGGATTTATCTTGATCTTGATCTTGGACTTGAACTTAGACTTGTACCTTATCTTGATCTCTATCTTGATCTTGACCTTGGACTTGGGCTTGGACTTGGACTTGATCTTGATAACTATCTTGATCTTCCTCATGGACTTGAACTTGGACTTGAACTTGATCTGGACTTGAACTTGATCTTGATCTAGACTTTCTTGAATCTTGATTCTGGTGGTCTTTAACTTTATCTTGATCTTGAATCCATTGATCTTCATCTTGATCGTTCTTGAACTTCATCTTGGTCTTAGAATTAATCTTAATTTTGACTTTCTAATTGAATTCAAGGTCATGGAGTTTGATCTTCAATGTGGTGGTCTTAATCTTCATTGTTCTTGAACTTGATCTTGAACTTGATCTTGAACTTGAACTTGGAATTGGACTTGAACGTGATCTTGATCTTGATCTTGACTTGAAATTTATCTTGATCTGGACTTTCTAGTTGAATTCAAGGGCTTGGAGCTTGATCTTAAAACTGGTGGTTTTGATCTTGATCGTTCTCGAACTTGATCTTGAATTTGATCTTGGACTTGAACTTGCACTTGGACGTGATCTTGATCTTGACTTGAACTTTAGTTGAATTCAAGGCTTGGAGATTGATATTGAATTTGGTGGTCTTGATCTTGATCGTTCTTAAACTTTATCTTGACTTCTTCAAATCTTGAACTTCAACACTTGAATTCTTGAATCCTTGAATTCTTGAACTTGTAGAGAAATTTATGGCTTTTGATCCACGAGCTTTCTCTAGCTTTTAGTTTCAAATTCTTGGTCCTCTTTTCTAAATTATGAGACCCCTATTTATTGTTTTAGAATAGAGGAGTTTCGATTGGAATAGGACTTCCTTCGGCCAATCAGATTTAGGTGACATGTCATATAAGCTTTATGGAACAGGCTTTAATTAAATTCATATTTATCTGAATTTAAATAATTAAATCAATTATATTCTTTCATAATATTTATTTGGACTAATATATTCATTAATTTAATATAATTCGAAAAACTTTATGAATTTATATGTATTAAATTTTAAGTAACTACAAATTCCCCCTTCATCAAGTCTTGTCGAGATATTTTATCTTTCAAAGACTAGGCTTGAAGAATTTGATGACTTAAACCTGCATACTTGGAGATTTTGAAGACTTCATCTTGAAACAATTTTATTCATAAGGGTCTGCCCCCATTGAGTCACCACCATTTGGTGCAAGTCCGAAGTTTTATGAAAGATTACTCATAGCTTTAATTCACGTAACAGATCAAGTGGGAACATTTGGTTTTTTGACACTCATGCAACTGAACATAGAATATGGTTCTAAGTGCCTACGTACCTCAATGAAGAGGATCAAGTCGCAAAGTAGTTCTGGAGGAGTGAGTGATTTTTTTGTTTTTTTTTGTTGTGTCGTACACAATTTATAGTCTTGTTGTCCAAGAGTGACATGCAGTTTAGGCTCATCGTACCTTAAAGAGCATTTTAACTTGAAGATTCAACTCAAATTTAAAGAGATTCATGATAAACAATTTAGGCTCGTATCTTAAGGAGTATTTTAACTTGAAGATTTAGGTGACATACAATTTAACCTCGAGTTTCAAGGAGAATTTCAACTTGATATTTAAGTCAAACTTTAAGATTTAAGGGACATACAGTTTAAGCTCGTATTTCAAGGAGCATTTCAACTTGAAGATTTAAGTGACATACGGTTTAAGCTCGTAATTCAAGGAGCATTGTAACTTGCATTTAAGCTCATGCATTAAGGACCGTCTAGATATACATTGTCTCTTCAAAGTTATCTTGGGATGCAGACTTGCCCCCACTTTGGATTTCTTCTATATCTTCATCTTTATCAGGTCCATAGATAAGAGATTGTTGATCTTCTCTTAAAGTCATGCTTAATTCCATGTCATGTGCACAAGTTGCTAACTCTTCGAATGTATTGGGGTTTAATCCTTGCAAAATGTAGTGAGACCCCAATTCATACCTTGGATGCACATTTCAATGCTACAAATTTCACTAAGGCGATCTTTTCAATTGAGGCTTAGAATTCTCCTGTGATTGATAAATTCAACAACAGACTCATTTTCACCTTGACAAGCCTTTGTAAATTCCATCATACTAACGACACTTCTCGCGCTATAGAAATGATTAAGGAACTCTTGCTGTAATCGCTCCCAATAATCTATAGAATTAGGTTCAAGATCAATGTACCAATAAAAGGCATTCTCTTTGAGTGATCGAACGAACTCTTTAACAAGATAATCATCATATGCCCCAGTAGCATTGCAAGTATTAATAAAGTGCGCTATGTGTTGTTTGAGATTCCCTTTACCATCAAATTGTTGAATCTTAGGAGGTTGATAACCCTTAGACATTTTCAAGTTATCAATCCTTTGTGTATATGGCTTTGTATATATTGGAGAAAATTTGAAAAGACTCAGATTTGTCTTTGATGTCCTCTACGATAAAGTTCTTTAATTGATCAATTAGAATCAAACCTTCAGCAGAGATATGAATCTCTTTGATCTTTGTTTTCTTCAGGAAAGACTCTCCTTCGTCTTGAATTTTAGAAAACTTTAGAGGTGATTGACTTGATCTTTTTTCAATCATGTTATCCATCTTATTTGTTAGCTTGGACAGTTTAGCATCTTTTTCGTGTGCGCACTTTGTCAGACCTTTAATTGCTTTAGTTAATCTTGTTAGTTGTTCTTCTATAGTGGGAGACATTTTGATATTCTTTAATGCTTTAAAATTTGATACAATAGGTAGTGATTGTCCACTGGGTGTGCTAGAATTTGTACACAATAAAATTCGCATCGAGAAAACAATAATCAAGAACGGAAGATTATAGCAACAATTGATTTATTATTTCAAGTGCAAGTGTTACTATCTTTATGATTCCTCTGAATTTGCCTTTTCAAATATAAGTTCAAGGGCTTAAAGCTTCATCTTAAACTTGATCTCTATCTTGATCTTGATCTTGGACTTGAACTTGATCTTAATCTCTATCTTGAACTTGGACTTGATATTGATCACTATCTTGATTTTGAACTTGGACTTGATCTTGACTTGAACTTTATCTTGATCTTGACTTTCTTGAATCTTGATTCCGGTGGTCTTTAACTTTATCTTGATCTTGAATTCGTTGATCTTTATCTTGATCATTCTTAAACTTGATCTTCGACTTAGACTTAATCTTGATCTTGACTTTCTAGTTGAATTCAAGGGCTTGGATTTGATCTTGAATCCGGTGGTCTTAATCTTGATTGCTCTTGAACTTTATCTTGAACTTGATCTTGGACTGAACTCGGACTTGGACGTGATCTTGATCTTGATCTTGACTTCCTAGTTGAATTTAAGGGCTTGGAGCTTGATCTTGAATCCGGTGGTTTTGATCTTGGTCGTTCTTGAACTTGATCTTGAATTTGATCTTGGACTTGAACTTGAACTTGGACGTGATCTTGATCTTGACTTGAACTTTAGTTGAATTCAAGGCTTGGAGCTTGATCTTGAATTTGGTGGTCTTGATCTTGATCGTTCTTGAACTTGATCTTGACTTCTTCAAATCTTGAACTTGAATACTTGAATTCTTGAATTCTTGAACTTGTAGAGAAATTTATGTCTTTTGATCCACGAGCTTTCTCTAGCTTCTTGTTTAGAATTTTTTTTCCTCTTTTTTGAATTATGAGACCCCTATTTATAGTTTTAGAATAGAGGAGTTGCAATTGGAATAGGACTCCCTTCAGCCAATCAGATTTAAATGACATGTCATGTGTGCTTTATGGAGCGGGCTTTAATTAAATTCATATTTATCTGAATTTAAATAATTAAATCAATTATATCAATCCATAATATTTATTTGAAGTAATATATTCATTAATTTAATATGATCCGAGCAACTTTGTAAATATATATTTAATAGATTTTAAGTGACTACACAACGCTAACATAAGCCATAAATCTATTTAGTGGTGACTAAGGTTGCATAGTCATTCGCTAGTAAAATCATCAACTCAAAGTATGATAATTAATTTTAGGTTGAAACCTAATTTTCTATAATAAAGAATCTATAATATCAATAATAAAAACATCCAATATTATTATGAAGATCATTAGAATTACTTTCCGACTCAAATCTCCCACTACATAATGCATTATTGTAAATTTTATGCATTTACATGTCATAAAATTAAAATATATAGTGTCTTCAAACTTCAGCTTGATCAATATCATTTGTGATTTTTTAAAACAATGAAGAAAAAACACAAATCATAATTTAATGTTAGAAATCAATTAAAATCACTAGTGACGACATTCTGGGCTTTTATTGCCGCTAAAGGTCTAGTTTTCGAAGTGAATCCTAGCTATTCCAGCTTAGGTGGAGGTATTAGTCATATGTGGCATTCCACATCACTAAAAATTGGTTGTGAACTTTTGAGGATATTTGCGGTCTCTTAGAAGAATGATTGAAGCATTTTTTTATATCAAATGTAACAAAAGGTATAAGTGATCTATTTCACACGGTTCAACGGCTATTTTGACTTTTTTCCCATTTATATATGGTACCAAGAGTTTTCATGAAAATATAACAAACGGAGTGATGATTTGGAATTTACATATTGATACTAACAGTTTTCATGGCAATATAACAAACGGAATGACAATAAGAGAGCGCAACAAGAATGTTCTTATTTGTAAATTTATGTTAAAGACAAAATCTCACTTTCTTTTCACTCCTTAAGCAGGAGGATTACCTTCTTCTAGTTGTTTAGGCAATTTCCGAAAACTATTCTTAAGTAGGATTTAATTAATATATGCTATTTTCTAAATATTCCAAATTAAAAAGTTACCAAAAGTTGTTTTTCCATAACATATTCTAAATATGATTGCAAAAAATAACATATATTGAGTCCGCTCAATCTCACATATTGTTTTTCAAGCAAAAATTTTGGATTCGGATCATTTTCTTTTCACTATCTAATTATGCGGCAGGAGGATTATTATACTTAGTTCTAGTAGCTCAGATAATTTCTAAAAATATTTCTTTGTTTCCTAAACCCGTTATAACTTCTAAGTAGGATTAATAAATATACGTTATTTTCTAATTTTTTCCATGTTAAAAAGTTACCAAAATTTATTTTTCCATAGCCTATTTTCTACATGAATTGCAATGTAATATATATATATATATATATATACATATACATATATATATATATATATGGCCTAAGTCATACACAACCTCCTAAATTTGTCCACATATTTCATTTAGACACCTCAATTCAACTGTATACCTTTTGAACACTTATATTGTAAGAGATTTGTACATATTAAACATTTCATGCTGACATGGCAGCATGTGTGTAGTACACACATGAAAAGAGCGTGAAAGGGCATCATTTTAACCAAAAAAATAATAATTTTCTTTTTTTTAAAAAAATAAAATAAAATTAGCATCTCTTCATCTTCTTCTTTGACTCAACCACCATTGAAACCACCTTCTCACCACCGCAATCACCAGTGTCCCACCGTTAAAGTTCATACCATTTTTTCTCGAGATGCAATCATTCTTCTTCTCTATGTCACCTTGTTTTTTAATTAAATATGTGTCACCATATCCACAATGCTCTTTTCCTTTATTTTTTCGATCATCTTCTTCCTTTTTTTTTCAGACCATCATCTTCTTTCTCCTTTTTTATCAGCCATCGAACACCACCTCATTTTTCTCCAAATTTATCATCGTCAATATCTTTTTTTCTTTATAACTTTTCAAACAATCAATCACAAACTTTAATTGGGTCATTAGAAAACACTGCCACCAATCATCTTTTTCTTTATGCCAAATCAACTCAAACATGAATTGAATCTAAGCTTAAAAATAAAACATTAATTAGATTAAAAGAAGTAGAAAAACTTAGGTGATTTAAATGTTTTTTTTTTAAAAAAAANGGGGGGGGGGGGAGCAGGTTTGAGCGGAGGCAGGAACATACATACTTTAGAATTTTAATTTTTTAATTATAATTATTTTCGAGTACAAAAGACATTGCTTTTTTTTAAGACACGTGGCTTCTTTTAGTTAATTAGTTTGTCATGTCATGGCAAATGCATCACACACACTTGACATTTTTTGTTGATTATCAAAATGTGTCTAATAGGAAAAATTTTATATAAGTAAAAGTGTTCAATAGGTAAAAGGTTAAACTGAGGTGTCTAAATGAATAATGAGGACAACTTTAAGGGGCCACATATGACTTTGGCATATATATATATATGTGTGTGTGTGTGTGTGTGTGTGTGTGTGTGTGTGTGTGTGTGTGTGTGTGTGTGTGTGTGTGTGTGTGTGTGTGTATGTATGTATATATGTATGTATATATATATATATATGTATGTATATATATATGTATGCATATATATATATATATGTATATATATATATATATATGTATGTATATATATAGATATATATATATATATATGTATGTATGTATATATATATATATATATGTATGTATGTATATATATATATATATATGTATGTATGTATATATATATATATATATATGTATGTGTATATATATATATATATATGTATGTTATCACTCTACTTCCATTACATAATTTTTACTTCCCAAAAGTTTTTCAATCAACACAACAATGGTTGCATGTATTTCATCATTAGGTCATGAACAATATTCTTCCAAAATAAAATTCGATAAACTTTTCAACCTGTCACGCTATAAGAGATATTTCGACTTCTCTTCTCATGAAATTAATCATGATAATCCGGAAAATCATAGTAATAAAAAACTCAAATTTATTCATGATGATGAATTTAGTAGTAACAAATTACCATGCCTAAAAATGGTGGTTGGATCTTTATACTTACCTAAGGACAATCCAAACAAGCCTTTAGGTGAAGATGCAGAGTTCATGCATGAATTATACCAAACTATTGGTGTGCTGATGGTGTTAGTAGCTGGGCACTAAAGGGGATTGACGCTGGAATATACGCGAGAGAGCTTATGAAAGGTGATCATGTGAACCCTAAAAGGGTTCTTGAAGAAGCATACAAAAACACAAATTCAAAAGGATCGTCTATCGCTTGTATTATAACTCTTAACTCGGTGAAAAATACTATTGTTGTTGCTAATGTAGGTGATAGTGGATTTTTACTAATTATAAAAGGAAAAATTATACACAAGTCGCCAATACAACAACGAGAATTTGGATGTCCGTATCAATTGGGAAATTGCAATTCAGATAGTCATAATGTTGCTCAGGAGATGGAATTAAACGTTGAGAAAGATGATATTTTGATAGTTGGGACGGATGGGATGCTCGATAATATATTTGAAAGTGAGATAGAGGAAACTGTTCGAAGGGCGATCGATGAGAAGTTGAAGGCAGAGGAGTTGGCTAGTCAAAACATTGCTTTGTAGAACTCATTTGATAGATTTGCAGATACACCATATGCTAGAGCATCTGAGGGAAGACATAAAGGAGGAAAAACTGATTATATTATTGTTATTGTTGCTTATATACAATAAAATAAAATAATTAAATTTAGGTGTAGTAATAAAAAAAATGTGTTTTTGTTACGTTGCATATGTAGCACAAAATATAATATGCAAACTTTATTGTATAATGTAAATGTTATATTACATAATATTTTGAGAATTCAAAAATTTTTTATAATTTTGATGTTCGAATCAATTTAGGCACATCTCAATCCAACTTAGTATGTACATTGAGGCAGAAGAATACTCACCGAAACCATTTCGATAAAAAAACTACACTATAAATGAACTTGAGTATCCGCCACTTAATTACATGTTACTCCAATTAAATATTTTGTTGCATCGATATTGAAAGTGCAGTAAAAAAAAATCAACCTGTAAAGCACACTCGTCACTATTTAAGTATTGATCATTTATTCTAGGCTACATAGTCCAAAATCAATACATTATTAAGTAATTAACACTATATTACGGCAACAAATTTTGTTACAATCTCAATCAAAATTCAAGAAATATTGTAGAGAAAATGACATAAATACTTCCTTAATTACAGGAGTAGGTTTAAAATGTTCCCTTAATTATATATTTAGAGGATTTAGTATTTTAACTATTTAAAAACTTTATTAATTTTGATCTCTTAACTATAAATTTACCGGTTTTAATCCCTTAACTTTAAACTTGCCAATTAGTACTTTAAATAATCAAAAACATATCAAGTTTGGTCTTTGTCCATTTTTTTAAAATACAAATAGCTTAGATTTTGGACAAGATGTGTGACCTTAGCCTTTGTAGTAGTAGAACTCTCCAAACAGACCTTGAACAACCACTTCCATCTTCCCTTGCTTAAGTTGAAGCTTATCTTAGAAGACCTTATTTTCTAATCATTTTCAAAGTGATTGGAAAATTCCATTACAAATATATCGTCCCATTAGTATTATAAATTAATACTAGTCTTAATCTATATGGAGATTATTCATTGGTTTTGTAGTTTTTTGAAGACTCGCACTTATTAATAGGGAAAAGTGGAAGAAGGGAGTATCATTTTTTGCATTGAGATATTTTGTACGATTGCACTTCACTAAAAGGCAAGCACTCAAGAATAAAGAAAATAAAATTTACAATAACAATCTTAGTCTACGTGGATATTATTTATTTGTTGTGTAGTTTTGAGGACTCACACTTATGAATAGTGAAAAGTGGATGAAGGGAGCAGCATTTTGTGCATGAGATATTGTTGAAAGTATAATGACGTGGATTTGTGTAGAATTGTACATGTTTCACTTAAAAGGAAAGAATTGAAGAATAAAGGAAACAAAATTTACAATAATAGTCTTACTACGTGGAGATTATTCATTGGTTTCGTAGTTTTGAGGAGTCACACTTATTAAAATGGTCTCTTAAGTATATATTTAACAGGTTTAGTCTTTTAACTATTTAAAAGCTTATTAGCTTTGGTCTCTTAATTATACACTTACCGATTTTAGTTCCTTATATATAACTTGCCGATTTTAGTACGTTAAATATTCAAAAACTTATCAAGTTTGGTCTTTGTCCATTTTTTTTAATACAAATAGATTAGATTTTGGACAAGATGTATGAGCTTAGCCTTTTTTGTAGTAGAACTCTCCTTACAGACCTTGAACAACTACTTCCCTCTTCTCTTGCTTAAGTTCAAGCTCATCATAGAAGACCTTATTTTCTTCATTATTTTCAAAGTGATTGGAAAATTCCATGTACAAATGTATAGTCCCATTAGTATTATAAAGTAATAATGGTCTTAATCTATGTGGACATTATTTATTGGTTTTGTAGTTTTTTAGAATAAAAGTGAAAAGTGAACGAAGGGAGTAGCATTTTTTGCATTGATATATTTTGTAGGATTGCACACATTTAACTTAAAAAGAAAGTACTGAAGAACAAAGGAAATAAAATTTACAATAATAGTCTTAGTCTACGTGGGTATTATTTATTTATTGTGTATTTTGAGGACTCACACTTATTAATAGTGAAAAATGGACGAAGGGAGTAGCATTTTGTGCATGAGATATTGTGAAACTTGAAAGTATAATTACGTAAAGTTGTGTAGGATTCTACATGTTTATCTTAAAAGGAAAGAATTGAAGAATAAAGGAAATAAAATTTACAATAATAGTCTTAATCTATGTGGATATTATTCATTGCTTTTGTAGTTTTGAGGAGTCACGCTTATTAAAATGGTCCCTTAACTATATATTTAACGGATTTAATCTTTTAACTACTTAAAAACTTATCAATTTTTGTATCTTAACTATGCATTTACCGATTTTAGTCCCCTTAACTATAAAGTTGTCGATTTTTAGTACTTTAAAATTTTAAAAACTTATCAGGTTTGGTCTTTGTCCATTTTTTTTAACGGAAAAGGGCCTAAAATACACTCGAAGTATTGAAAATGGTAAGAAATTACCCTCCATCCACCTATTGGCTCCAAAATGTCTTCTCATCCACCTATTGGCTCCAAAATACCCTTGTCTCCTCCTTTGGGTTCAAAATTGACCACTTATTTAACTGTTTTAAAATTAAATTGTTTAAATATTTTTTAAAATACTTGGCGCTCAACTATTGGCTATAATTTAATTTATTAATATAATTTTTAATTCAATCCACTACCCACTCATTACTAACTAAACCACACCCAATTAATAAACCAATTATAATATCAAAATCGCCGTAAACACTATGAAAATACGACAAAATTATAGATTCCTGAAAATGACATCCAAAATTATTCGAGTCCGAATCGAAGCCCCAATTAAATTTAAGTTGAGTCGCTTATTTAGGAGGATAGTTTCAATAGGATTCTCTGTCAAGTTTGAATTCGAAATTTATGATTAAAGCTAAAGAAGTAGTATATCCTGAATTAATTCATGCACTGTTTTTTAATTTTATTTTATAAATATTTACGATTTGTTTTAAAACTTTTAATATATTATTTTTCAAAAAAAAATTATCTATGAAGTAACATCACATAATTGAGATGAAAGAATAATTAAGATGAACTTAGTCAGACTTTTAAGTTTATCGATAATTTTTATGTAGACACTTGAATGTATAATAATTTACTTGTATAGATATTTTCACCTCAAATTTTTAAAAAACACTCATCACCAGTAGCTTTTCTGTTATTGCATTAGTAATGTGACAGGTTTATTAATTTTGTGGGATTTAGTTAGTAATAAGTGGGTAGTGGATTGATTTATAAATTATACTAAAAAGTTAAATTATAACAAATAATTGACTGACACGTATTATAAAAAATATATAAATAGTTTAAATTTAAAACTGTTAAATAAGTGGTCAATTTTGAACTCAAAGGTGGATGACAAGGGTATTTTGGAGCCAATAGGTGGGTGGGAAGGGTATTTTGGAGCCAATAGATTGATGGAGGGTTATTTTATATCATTTTCAATACTTCGAGGGTATTTTAGGTCCTTTACTGTTTTTTTAAATACAAATAGCTTAAATTTAGGACAAGATGTGTGAGCTTAGCCTTTGTAGTAGTAGAACTCTCCAAACAGACCTTGAACAACCACTTTCATTTTCCACTGCTTAAGTTGAAGCCCATCATAGAAGACCTTATTCCATCTTCCCTTGCTTAAGTTGAATCCCATCATAGAAGACCTTATTTTCTTCATCATTTTCAAAGTGATTGAAAAATTATATGTACAAATATATAGTCTCATTAGTATTATAAATTAATAATAGTCTTAATCTATGTGGAGATTATTTATTGTTTTTGTAATTTTTTTGAAGACTCACACTTATTAATAGGAAAAAGTGGACGAAGGAAGTATCGTTTTTTAGATTGAGATATTTTGTAAGATTGCACACATTTTACTTAAAAGGAAAGGGATAAAGAAAAGAAAATTTACAATAATAGTATTAGTCTACGGAGATATTATTTATTTGTTGTGTAGATTTGATGACCCAAACTTATTAATAACGAAAAGTGGACGCGGAGTAGCATTTTGTGCATGAGATATTGTGAAACTTGAAAGTGTAATGACATGGATTTGTACAGGATTGTACATGTTTCTCTTAAAAGGAAAGAATTGAAGAATAAAGGAAATAAAATTTAAAGTAATAATCTTAATCTACGTGGAGATTATTCATTAGTTTTGTAATTTTGAGGAGTTAAACTTATTAAAATTGTCCTTAACTATATATTTAACGGATTTAGTCTTTTAACTATTCAAAAACTTATCAGCTTTGGTTACTTAACTATACACTTATCGGTTTTAGTCCCTTAACTATAAACTTGCCGATTTTAGTACTTTAAATATTCAAAAAACTTATCAGGTTTGGTTTTTGTCCATTTTTTAAATACAAATAGCTTAGATTTTGGACAAAATGTGTGAGCTTAACCTTTGTAGTAGTAGAACTCTCTAAACAGATCTTGAACAACCACTTCCATCTTCCTCTGCTTAAGTTTAAGCTCATCATAGAAGACCTTATTTTTTTTCATCATTTTCAAAGTGATTGGAAAAATCCATGTACAAATATATAGTCCCATTAGTGTTATAAATTAATAATAGTCTTAATATATCTGGAGATTATTTATTGGTTTTGTAGTTTTGAAGACTCATACTTATTAATAGTGAAAAGTGGACAAAGGGAGTACCATTTTTTGCATTGAGATATTTTGTAGGGTTGCACACATTTCACTTACAAGAAAAGCACTGAAGAATAAAGGAAATAAAATTTACAATAACAGTATTAGTCTGCATGGGTATTATTTATTTGTTGTGTAGTTTTGAGGACTCACACTTATTTATAGTGAAAAGTGGACGAAGGGAGTAACATTTTTTGCATGAGATATTGTATGACTTGAAAGTATAATGACGTGGATTTATGTGGGATTGTACATGTTTCTGTTAAAAGGAAAGAATTGAGGACTAAAGGAAATAANTATATATATATACACCCCTTACTTGGAATAGAAATTCATCAAATGAAGCGTTTTTAGTTTTTGCTCCATCTGTCTGAATTTATGTGATTTACTTTTCTTTTAATTTAGACAAACAAAAATGACACATTTCTATTTCAAGTAACAATTTTACTATAAAATGTTTATTTCACCTTTAATGAAATGATTTACAACTATACAAATTTAAATCATTTATTTTGAACCACAAGTTTTAAAAGTATTTTTTTCTTTATTAGATTTCATGCCAAATCAAACTATATTGCATGATAAGAAAGAGAGTATTAATTTTTCATGTGTATGTGTGCAAAACTTGAGTTGCATTTAAATTAGAATCATATTTCCGAGAGCGAGTTGTGTGCATGATATCAATCCTTTGAGTGGAATGGACATTTATATTGCTGTTCCAACTATTACTCCCTTTCCCGGAGCCCCTATAAGTTTGATAGCAGACTTGTGCATTCACTGATTGAAGTTACAGCTCCCCTACGCTTATATCTTTTTTTTTAACCCAGTGTCCCGCAATTCACATTAGATTTTCGACTAAATTTAAATCGCACTCTACAGGACCCATGTGGAGGTAGCGCTCCCTACAAGATTTTCTCCATTTTCAGTACTCGAACTCAAAACCTCTAGTTATGGGTCAAACACTCTCACCACTATATCACAACCCATGTTGGTCCCCTACGCTTATATCTACTATACTATGAGCAAAGCCTTTTCGCATAATGTTTTTTCACAGGTGCAAAAATCTATTTATCGCTTGGTTGGAAGCAAGCCCATAGTATTGCATTTACTTGCCACAGAAGCTACATGCGTCTATACTATAACTTCACATATCATCTATTTTCTGAGCAATGACCCATATTTGGAAAACAAAATAGGTGAAATGTGTCTTCTCCTTTTGACAGGCTCAGGCTCCATCTGAGAATGTGATACACACTCTGCGCATATATAACCCAACAAACAAAACTAAAAACCTTTAGAGTGTTTGGTATGAAGCTAGAAAATGTTTTTCAATTTTTTCATATTTGATTGGGACAAAAATTTTGGAAAATGTTTTCCAAATACTCATTTTTCTTAAAATTAAAATAATTTCCCTTCAAAAATTAAGGAAAATAATTTCCCTTCAAAAATTAAGAAAAACATTTTTCAAAACTCTCCAATTTCAAATTACATTTTTTTTGGGGGGGGG
>NC_028648.1:21408154-21443949 GCF_001406875.1 Solanum pennellii | reverse complement strand
ACCCCCCCTCCACCCCCACCACCCCATAAAATAGTAATTTTACTTTTAAAAAATATTTTCAATTTCATAAATTGTTTTTTCTCTACTAATAAAAGATGTCTCTCAAAAACATTTTTCATTCATAAAACAAACACAATCATTTTCGAAAATATTTTCTACTCACCAACCAAACATGAGAAAATAAGTCTAAGATCTACTTGTTTTTCAGAAAAACATTTTCCTCCATACCAAACACATCCTTAATCCATCCAGTAGCTGAGGCAATGGGACTGCTCTACAGCTATCTATTACAAAGGTATCCAATATTCAGAAAATGGTACAACCCTTCAATAATTCTTGTATGCATTAGAACCAACACCTTAGGTTAATTTACCATCCATTGATAGTTAAATACTACAAAAAAATCGTCAGCTTGCCAAGGACACAGAGGAAACCAAAAAAAAAAAAAGGATGACTATTGTCATGCTGGCAACAAGAATTTTGATTTTTTGACCTTTGCTGAAATGATTTACGTCCTGAGATCTTCCGACATGGCAGAAGGAATACAATGTGTAGTAAGGATGTCTGATGTTGCAGATTTTGCTGTCTTTGTCTGGAGGACTACCACCTGCATAAATCAAACTAGAGTTAATAAATGCCACACATCTCTCAAAAAACCCAGACCAACAGAAAGTTCATACCTGCTGATATTCCAAATCAAACTTCAAAAACTCATCCTTGCACTTCTCTACCATGCTGGCCAAGCTCTTCAAATTTTTTACAGGCTCACCGTTAAAAGAAAGAACCTACAACATAATTGGGAAGCCACAGACAGGAAGATGGTATCAATGGAAGTCTGTTTGACAGCCCAATAAGAAACAATGATATTAAGATCTAGAGATGCATCTACCACCAACCTGAGTATTAACTATCTCCTCATATCCAATGTTAATGTCAGCAACAAGAACCTTAAAAACATTTGATAAAGCAAAAAAACAGAAAATCAGATACTACTTCAATACAAGAATCCTGCAGCTTCTCACAGATGATTTTTTAAGTGAGGCATAACCTGGGAAACCACGACAATCTGTTCATCAGGTGATTGTCGAAACTCATGCAAGAGTTTGTCCAACAGCTTTACAGAAGCTTCATACTCGTAATCTTTTCCATACTGGTTATGCACATGGGGAGGAGTTAGAAAATAGAACTATCGCAATAAATGACGAGGCATCGTATGCACACATGAATCACTATTAAGCACAATATTGAAAAGAGTGACGCAATTGGCCATATAGAGCATGTTCTCTTCTATATAAAGGTAGAATCTACGCATTCTCTAAAACACTAACACAGAAACTGACAACAATAAGAACCCTCTTTGCATAGTGAAGAAGATAATAGAATAATATTGTGTAACAATACAACTCTTTATGTTTTCTCCTCAGCTAACTCATGCACATAGGTGGTTCTTATATAGCTCTATGCCTACCTATTGTACATCCTAATCATAAACTATATCAGACTAATCTATTACGGTTTTGTGAACATTAAGAATTGTACATCCTAATGATAAAGTATGTTACTCTCAATCACATGGAATGAGGGGATTTCTGAAAAATCTTCAACTTATGAGCTATAAGAAGATTTTCTTTTAAATAATAGTGGTGTCTGGACCAGCTTGTGTGCAGCTATGCACCTTGACAAGAACCCACTGTTTATATTCATCTTCCTATCCTTCTATCAGCATGAGGCCATGTCACCAACCAAATTAAGCGGATAGTAAGAAATCACCCAAATATACTTTGCCTCTGCTAAGATTTGGATCCTAGTGTCCCGGGATGAACCGATGAGCTAGGACATTTTTATGATAGATAGAAGGAAGCCTTGTTGCTTGTAAATAAAATTTGATAATACCACCAAGAATACTCATGATCCCATCAAGCCAATTCTAGAAAGTATGATAAACCTCGCTATACAGGCATTATTCCCCTAGAAGTGGCAATAAGCCACATAAACTCCAACATACACAAGCAAGAAACTTCAAGGGAACTCAGGTTTATCACAAACATTGATCATGAGAACTAAATAGAGAAGAACAAGACACTGAACGAGGAATTAAAAAGAGATGGGCAGTGGTATTGAGGATATGACACATCAATATGGCAACGCAATTGGTGTACCTCTGAACGAAGATATGGAACAGATACAGTTGTAAAAACAAATCCAGCTATAATATAATACGACGGAGGTCTCCCCTTGTTGTGAGCTGGAATAAGCCTCATCTGAGTTGCAAGTTTGATAATGAAATTTAATATCTCAGAATTACGACGAAGAACTTTAACAGCAGCATAGTCGCCCGAATATTTTTGGGAGACGAGATAACTAAAACCTATACGCTCTCCATGCCGGAATGGAACTGAAAATAATCAAAGGAGATTAATCATATGAACTGTCAATTGAAAATAAAATTAACTTGAATAGGAGTGACAACAGACAAAGCTAATAAAAAAAGGAGCATTAATTATTCAATATACGCAATTATCATGCAACTCCGACAGACAGTATGTTCTTCCAAATGGGTTGAACCATTAGAAACCATTCTAATTGCAAATATCATGTAAGATATCCACCTTCTTCCGAAAACAAATGTGTGGAATGGAAACACACTCCAAGAAGTACAAATACAAACCAGCTGACAAAGTTCTCCTGTAAATACCTCGTCCAATATGAAGATTTCTTTAATACTGCCATCAGGCTTAGTCAGGTCATCAACATGAATGTTTTTACCACTTAGAAGAAATGATAACACAAGAATAACATCAGGAAAAAAAAAAGAAGAATTATGAGTTAATTAATAGTAAATCCAACAACTGTTAATCAAACTTGTTAGCATTAGTTGCAGAGCTTAGGTTGGAAAAGTATAAGGAGATCATTTTTTAGTCAATAAGGATAAAAATACAACAGCATATATGCATTTCAATATTAGAGCTTAATGGGTAAGCTACTGAGAAGAAGGGTGGTGAGATAAGTTCAGTATAAAGTGCAAAAGAAAGAAAGCACAGTTAGCATTTCAACCTGTTCCATCATTGGCAATATCAACCCCATCGAAACTTAGGATTACATCAGATGGCATCAACATCATAGACTCTGGGGTAGTAGGGTCAATTCTTCTTATACGGACACCTTTCTGGTCAGGTTTCATTCCCATTGATAAACGCAGATCTGGATTTTCCATCTTCTGCCACTCAACCCCAAGAATGGGAAACCCTGGACAAAATGAAAATAATGATAATATGCAGACATTAATTCTATACAGTAGCTTGTGCATTTTTGCAAAAAGTGGTCATATGTTCAAGCTACATCATATGAAAATAAGACCTGATTCTCATGCATCAAGCACAAAGGTGTTCTTTTGTATCACATTAAAAGAGCGCCAGTGGTAGTAACCTATGTCACACATTCTATCCATCTTTCTATTTTAAATAATTGTTTCTTATAGTCGGACATGCATGACTTAGCCATGGCCTTTTGATGACACCAAGAAGATTATTCAGTTATTCATTTTGAAAGTATCAAAGCCTTTGGACTTCTCTTTTATTTTTAATTAAGATAGCATCATAACCTTGTTGAATATGTAGATCAGCAGATCATCCTCAATAATTGCATACTCGGGAAACATCAGTTCAACTTCAGAACAACTACTGTCCCCACGTAACTATAACTTCGTAAATTTATCTCCAGTACAAGATCTGTAAAAATCTTCCTTACAAGAAGATCAACAATTCAGGATTTTTAGAAGTCTACAGTAGAATTTGATCATAAATAAAACTGTAACCTTTGGGTTATACAAAGAATCACTAGTGAATTATAAGTCCGTGTTGAAGAGTTCCACATCGGATGAAAAAGGGATGGGTGATTTCCTTGTATGGACTTGGCAACCTCCTCTCATGGCGTCAAAGCAGGAGTTTTTCCAATTATTTTGTACCGATGTTGGGCGATGTGTCAGAGATTTTGGACTCATTTTAGGCTTCTAGTTCATCAAATCATGTCCACAATACACAAATCCACGTCATTTTACTTTCAACTTTCACAATATCTCAATGCACAAAATGCTTCTCCCGTCGTCCACTTTTCACTATTAATAAGTTTGAGTCCTCAAAACTACAAAACCAATAAATAATCTCCATGTAGACGATTAAGACTGTTACTGTAAATTTAATTTCCTTTATTCTTCAGTTCTTTCCCTTTAAGTGAAACGTGTATAATCCTACACAAATCCACGTCATTTTACTCTCAAATTTCAGAATGTCTCAATGCACAAAATGTTACTTCCTTCATCCACTTTTCACTATTAATAAGTGTGAGTCCTCAAAACTACAAAACAAATAAATAATCACCACTTAGACGAAGACTAGTACTGTAAATTTTATTTCAAATTTCCTTTATCCTCCAGTTCTTTCCTTTTAAGTGAAACATGTAAAATCCTACAAAATATCTCAATGCACAAAATGCTACTCCCTTCGTCCACTTTTCACTATTAATAAGTCATTTCTCGAGTGTCCATCAGTTTATGCATCACCTTCTCGAGTCTCTGAATTTTTGATATCAACTTATAGAAACTCCCAATAAGGTTGATAGATCTAAAGTTTCCTATTTCTTTTTTTTTTTTTGAGGATCGGGTAACTGTGTATTCACAAAACACCATCATCCAAGTAATGATAAGAGTGAGCACTTACATCCCATAGGGTAAAAAACAGAACGCCATAAGAGCTAGTCTATGGAGCTTTACAATTTCCCTATAAAATCATCAAAAAGTTCTATATCCCCCACCGTATCCTGTTTACACTGAAAGTTTAGAAGACTAAGGCAATTCATTCTGATTTTTTGAATGTTGTTGCTTTTGCCTTCAAAGCCTCTTGCATTCCTTTCCTTCCACAATGTCCACCAGATGCTTGCAGGGATCAATTCCCACCAGTCCTCTTCTGACTCTCTTCTTCCAATCTCTTTCCAGCAGTCCATCATACTTTTAGTAGTTTTGGGAACCATACAACTCAATCCAAGTATACACAAGAACATGTTCCACAGATTTGCAGATGTTTTATGGTGTAGAAATAGATTGCTATTTATTTCAGCATCCTGGTCACACATAAAACATCTTGATCAAATCTGTCTACCTCTTCTTTGTAGTACTTCATAAGTCAAACAAGCTTTCCTGCAAACTAACCACATGAAACAAGAAACTTTTAAGGACTTTGGCTTTCCAGATTAGTTGCCAAGGCCAGTTCCTAATCTGCAGTTGGCCAGTATTTCTCCTCCAATAGCATGATTTCACTGTGAACGCACCACACTGGTCTGTCAAGTGCATTGGTAGTTCCATTGAAATCATTTATCACCATAAGAAAATCTGCAACTCTTTGAACCTCCCAATCGTTTAGGGCCCTTCTGAAGTTGAAATTCCAACCTTGTATACTCCACATCTGAGCTATAGTGGCCCTATTCTGTTGGCTGGGGAGGAACACATCAGGGAAGAGAGATTTCAAGCTCCTTTCACCTATCCAAAGTTCATTCCAGAACTCAATCTTCACGCCATTACCGAGACCTTGAATTGAACATTTTTTTGAAACTGGGTCCAGAGTCTCCGAATAGTTTTCCAGACACTACAACCAAAAGTACCAAGGACGTCTTCAGTGATCCAGTGACTTTGAAGTCCATATTTCTCAATGATGATTTTTTTCCATAAAGGCATATCCTCAGTACAGAACCTCCATAACCATTTTGCAAAAGACGAGATTGGAAGTTGAGTTTCTTGTACCTAATCCCCCTTGCTTCTTGTGAAGTGTTACAGTATCCCATTTTACAAGGTTGTAACTTTTCTGCTCCTTGTTTCCATTCCACAAAAAAGTTCTTCTGAGCAAATTTATTCTCTTTACAATACTCTTTGATATAGGAAATAGGCTCATCATATAGGAAGGAAGGGAATTCAACACAGATTTGACTAGTGTAATTCTCCCTCCTAAGGACAAATAATGACTCTTCCATCTAGCCAATCTCCTATCACATCTCTCTAGCACTTCTCTCCAAACCTCTATCTCTTTGTTCTTTGCACCCAGGGCATCTCTACGTACTTTGTGGGTAAGGCAGGCAGCTACCTGGCATTCAAGATTACTTGCTAATATCTCCATATTATCAACTTTGTTCACTGGGTAACGACAACTCTTTTGCCAATTAACATGTAGTCCAGAAATGCCTTCAGAAATAGTAAAGAGCCCTAATATGTCTAAGCTGAGATAATTCAGCTTCACAAAATATTAGTGAGTCATCTGCATTAAGCAGATGCATGACTTCCCTTTCATCTACTCTATGTCCTTGCACCTGAGCTTGGAAACCCTTTAACCAACCATTTGCCCTTGCCCTCCTGATCATGTGGCTGAGCCCCTCCATAGCTAAGATAAACAAAAAAGGTGATATAGGATCACTCTGCCTCAACCCCCTCTCAGACGATAAGAAGCCTTCATTATTGCCATTTATAATCAGAGAGAGCCTTACAGTAGAGATACAGAAACGTATACAGTTGATCAATTTTTTACCAAAACCCATGTCTTCTAGCACCTTCAGTAGAAACTTCCAATTAACATGGTCATATGCCTTCTCTAGGTCAAGCTCGCATAAGATCCCTGGAAATTTTTGTTTCTCTCTGGAATCCACTAATTAATTTGCTAAGAGAACCGCATACATCATCTGCCTGCTTTAAAAATGCCATTTGATGTTCATTTACTAATTTCCCAACAACAGACTTCAACCTTCCGGTAAAAAGCTTGGAAAGTATCTTGTAGACACTTCCTATTAGACTGATAGGTCTGAAATCCTTAAGCTCCTCAGCTCCAGCTTTCTTTGGTATTAAGGCTATGAAAGTGGCATTGAAAGACTTTTCAAATAACTCTTTCTGATGGAAGTTACAAACAGTTCCCAGCAGATCCACCTTCACAGTGTCCCAACAAAGTTCGAAGAAACTCATTGTCAAACCATCTGGGCCCGGGGCTTTATCTCCATCACATTGCTTGATTACATTCAACACCTCTTCTTCAGGAAAAGGTCTTTAAAGAACAGTTCCTAATTCTTTAGCACCACTATCTTTAGGTGTTAATACCACATAAGTAGCATGAAGCTATTTTACAAATATCCTTCATTTAAAGGAAGTTTGAAATTGCAGCCATCACGTCTGCCATGATCACCTCTAGCATTGATTGTGTATCCATTTGGGCCAGAAGCTTTGTTCACAGCTCAAAGTTTTAAACTATGTTGCTCGGACTCTTCAAAAAAGCCAACGGGTGTGTGTTGGATTCACCAAAAGTAGTGTATTTTTGGAGAATCTGAGACGGGTGCGGCATTAAAAGTGGAGAGTCCGCGCAACTAAGGTTTTAAACACTCTAGTACTTCCTTCTCTTCAAAATTATTTCGTAAGTTGTATTTTTCATTTTTTGAAATACTGGGGTAGTTGATCATATTACTTGAAGGTCTCTCTCTATTCCTCTGCTTCAGAATATAGATTATGATAAAAATGTATGATCTCCCTTTTTAAATCTTTGGTTCTTCAATGAATTCACCTCCCACCAGTAGCTTCTCAATGTAGTTGTTTCTTTTGTGTGCATTGAATATTCTTTGAAATAACTTACTGTTCTTATCTTCCTGTTTAAGCCAAAGTTCCCTACATCTTTGTGTCCATGGCTCATGCTATTCCTCTCTTCTTGCATATTCTTCAAAATTCATGACAATGCTTGCCTTTTTGGAAGTTTCATTAGCAGTAAGCTGTCTTCTTTGATGTGTGTCATCAAGCTTATTGATCTAATTCACAATGTCATTCTTTCCATTCCATATAGCCAAAGTTGTTTTGGTTCCATTCCTTCAATTTTCTGTTAAGAGCTTTGAGCTTCCCAACAAGCATGTAATTTGGCCTGCCTTCAATCTCAATACATGATCACCACTCTTGTACTCCGTCAAAAAAACCTTTGGTCTCAAGTCACCAGTTTTTGAACTTGGAAGTATGATTTGTTATGTTCATAGCTACCACATTTTTAGAAACACCCGGGAATGGTCAGGACAAACTCTTGTTAGTATCTCCTGTTTAGTTGTTTCTGAACTTCCTTTTTTTTAATCAAGCAGAAAAATCATATCATACAGATCCTCTGAAATCAGAAATCTATCAATGATTTATGTTGATTCCTGATTTATCCGTTAGCTGCCCCCTTCTCATAATGGTTCCATCAGCTCCATATCATCAATGAACTCAAAATTTCTAACATGGCTCTGGTGCTTCTGTTGCAGTTACTCTTTTCCGTGGGATATCTAACATTCTAACTACATTAAAGTCTCCAGACAGAACCCAGGGTCGACTGAACAGTCCACTCACAGACCCAACTTCCTCCCTCACTTCTTCTTTCCCTATTGCAGTTAGGAGCCTAAACCCCTGTCATACCAATTGAACTACTTCCATTGACATGTTAACTTACAAGTCAATGAGTACATTCCAGTTGCCACTATCTCGCCCCCACCCCCTTGTCCACTTGCATCCAATTGAGCATATCTGACACATATTCCCCCATAGTTATTAAACCTTTTTCTCCAATATTACCTTCCAATTTTGTCTCCTGAAAGCACAATATATCAATCTTCCATATGGATGAGGTTAATTATCACCCTTCTGATGTCACACTTGTTAAATCCCCTCGCATTCAACGAAATTACTTTCATTTTCATTGATCCATGATGGTTTATCCCTTAACATTATTTCTCAGCCCATTGCTTTAAAATGGATGCCAAACACCAACCTTTTATTCTTGCATGCCTTTCTTCTTTGTTGTAGACATTGCTGCATCTCTGCCCATGTCTGGTTGCTCGTCTTATTGCTTGCCTGTTCTTATCTATTCTCTTGAAGAGAGACATGGCCTCTTTGTCAGCCACCAAAGCAAATCCCAAATTCTTTGCTCAATTTAATTATGTGTTGATGGACCCAAAGAGTTGCGTGCATATCTCCCTCTATCTCATCCTCTATCGCCAATGTGTTTTGTGGTTCAACTTCCTCCACCGAAAACAATAGAGTGGATATTCACGTTACACAGGAAGCTTTAAGAGATAACAAAACATAGACAAAAAGGTGGAAATTAAAAGGAATAGCATGCACTTTTTTTGCTCAAGAAAAAACAAGTTCAGTAAATTAACATGTATTGTTTATGTAGAAAATTGACAACAGATCTTTCGAAGGAGCATTGCCATTAAGATTGTTAGATTCATTAAGGGAGATATAAGTCCCTTCATTACAACCATCCCTAGGAAGGCAGGCCCAAAAATTTTATATGCTGAAGCGATCAGAACAAGGAAATGGCAGTCGAAAGAGTCAACCAGAGCATTGGTCAGCACAAGTGATAAGTAAATTATTGTGTTTGGAGGGGATGTGTCTGCTGAGAACCATTTTAACAAAGCGATGAAAGAAAAAACCAACACTTTCAGATATAAGAAGGCAGGCTGTATCGAATTGGAAGAATGCCTTTGGGGTGAACATTTATGAAATGGCAGATAGTCCGTTCTATTTTGAGTTTCCAACAAAATCCATGGCAGAACAAATTCTTTAAGGGAATGGAGCTGGGAAAAAAGCAAAAACCCACCTTGAATAGTGGAATCTAGTCGTTGGTTGTTGCACGAGTAATCAAGAAAGAGAGTAAACATGGGTAAGATTTTGGTTCCTCCTCTTCAACTCCGGACAGAACAGATTTTTAAGGCAATCGGCAAGCAGTGCAAAGGTTGGATAGAAACAGAGGAACAAACATCTCTCAAAAACCATCTCAAATTAGCAAGAATGAAGGTCAAAGGAGATGGAAGACATGTTTCTGAAAAGTAGAGATTGAAGACGGGGGTTTAATTTTTATTATAGCCATATGGAGTGAGACATCAACCATGGCTATTGCTGGCGAAGGGAAGAAGACGAACCTCCTTGAGGACCATCAGGTAATAGAGATACATGAGGAAGCCAATAGTTGTGACAGTTGTGCTAATGAGAGAGAGAGTCACATGGAACAAGAAAAACCTAACACGCATTCAAATTAATATATGGAGTTGGAATACTAGAACGTGAGCGGGAGAAGGGAGATTTAAATGCAAGTGTCCCAATTAATGAAGAAGGGGAGAGAAGATAGCAGCCCGAAGCCTTTTTTGGGGCCCAATTTCAGTTGCAAAACAACTTGAACCCACACTTGACAGGGTGGTGTTTTTCAATTACGGATGAAATAGAAGCTAACAATAGAGCATCCCAGCAAAACGAAAGGAACTCTGGAATACTAGACACCCACCAAACAGAGGAAGAAGAATAATTGTTTCAGGACTCTAAAGAATCAGAGGTGCATGATGAAGCTGATGATTATGCAAACGCCATGACTTTAATCGAGGGGAAGATGCTTCTATTCTTAGCTACGTATATCTTCTGCCTTGATTTCACTTTTCAGCATTGTAGACTTTTTGAGAAAGTTCTCCGAGTATGATTCTAAGTTTACCGCAGCCAATTTAACCACCTTCAATTATCATATGATGCACTTACAAATTTGTGCAAATTGAGTTTTGCATAGGACATGGCAAATGCAAACCCGTCTGAAGTGACCTTTAATTTATGCTCTATGTATGCTATTGGTTACACTGTGAGAAATGATACACTTTTAATCTTATTCAATCATATATGAGCGCACATTCAAGTTGACATTTGAATTTCAACATCATTCATCTGGTTTTTGTAACCAAATATGAATGACTACAATAAAATAAGACAGATGTGACCAACATAAATAAATTACACATTTTTCTTATTAATAATACATGACTAACTAGAGTTCCATTAGACTTACCGGTATATGCACCATTCTTCTCATAGTCTTTAATGAAGTGCGTGATTACAGGTGTTGGGATGACATAACCAATATTCTCCACATCTTCATGTTTAAGGGACTGAAATGCGATACCTACACAATTTCCTTTATCATTAAAAGCAGGCCCACCAGAATTTCCAGAATTTATAGCAGCATCAATCTGTAAACTAAGAACATTTGTCAGATACAAGAGCAATTGGATCATCAAATTGGGAAAGAATATTATAATAGTTCATCAGTGAAAATTGAATACCTGGAGCCCCAAAAGTTCAGTAGATCCATGAACATAAGATAATATCTCTATGCGTGAAACAACACCACTTGTCACAGAGATTGTGTCGCCCCCAATTGGATAACCTACTACTGTCACAGCATCTTGAAGCGCTGGCAAATCCCCAAATTCCACAGGTGAGACCCCCTCCCAGAACTCATCATCATCCACATTAAGCAACGCTATAGCAACACAAAAACCAAATTAACAGTGAACCGAAGACTACTAATTATTCACTACTAGAAGCTTCTACATAAAACCTAATACAGTATGCAGTATTAATTCACGTTGGTGGCAGTAATATGATATGAGTGTAATCATTAGGCCCCACCTAAAACAAGCAACACCCTCAGTCTCAATTTACATGACATTTGCTATTCTAGAAAAATACAAAATCATTAAATTATTTTTTGAAAATTTAAACTTTGACAATTGTAATTTTTTTTCTACCATCACTAATTCCTCACAGAAGCAAACACTATCATGCAAAAAGGACAAAGGGAGAAGAATAGATGATTCAAATTATGGGAGAAGTGTAATTTCCATTCCATAATACTTCAATGGAAGCTCACCAATATCACATTCAGTTCCAATAGCGAGCACAGTGGCTACAAACTTGGTATCTGACCCTCTCTTCTTCAACTTGACCTGCGTGTAATGCTCGACAGAGTGTGCATTGGTTAGAACCCTTCTTCCTTTAATAACAAAACCGCTACTACTGGAACTATACTGTCGCTTCCGCTGCCAGGGAAGGGAATAATTGGGTTCGGTGTGAACACAAAAGACCTTCACTACAGCATCCATGGCGGGCATCACCCTAGCAACAGAAGCATTTATAATAGTAGTCTCAGAAGAAATGAGAGACGGTACCCCATTGGGTTTATCGATTAAGCGTCGTGTTGGGGAGGTGACTTTTAGGGTTTTTCCATTTTCGGGGTTGGTGAGTTTGGGTAGAAGAGGTGTTTTACGCGGCCTCCCACGACGAGGACGGGGACGGGGACGGTGGGAAGTGGAAGAAGGAGGTGGATCGATTAGCTCAACGTTGCTAACTGAGAAAACAACATCGTCAATGTGGGGTGAAGTTGATGTTGGGATGTCTGGTGTTGAAGGGGGATCTGATTTTGGCTTTCTTCCTCGTTTTCGTTTGTTTACACCAGCCATTGATGAATCGTTCGAGGTTTTCTCAAGATGAAGTAAAGGAAATTTGTGCCTGCGATAGAGCGGGCAAAGGTTTTGATTTATGAAGCACGGCACCTCTTCTCTGTCCGAAAACAAAAGATACTGTATCTGTGTAATTTATAGAGTTAAAAGATTTCAAACAGTAAACTTAAATCGAATGGACAAATCAAATTAAATGGAAAAAAAAAAAATTTGACTTTTGATTTGGTTTAATTGGTTTGGTGGGTGACAAAAAAAATGATCATTATTGTTTTGGTTTTGTATTAAAAGAACGAAAAAAAGGACCTAAAGTATTCTTGAAATATTGAAAAATGGTATAAAATATTGGCTTCAAAATGTCTTCTCATCCACTTATTGGCTCAAAAACAGATTCTCTTTTGGTTCAAAATTGACTACTTATTTAATTATTTTAAAATTAAAATATTTAAATTTTTTTTAAAATATTTAGCTTTCAACTATTGGTTATAATTTAATTTATTAATATAATTTATAAATCAACCCACTACACACTCATTATAAATTAAATCCCACCCAATTAAAAACAATTATAATATCAAAATCGCCCTAAACACTACTAAAACATGATGAAATTACAGATTCGTAGCAATGACATCCAAAATTATTCGAGTTCGAATCAAAACCCTAATTAAATTTAGGTTGGATCGTTTATTTAGGAGAACACTTTCACTAGGATTCTCTTTCAAGATTGAATTCAAAATTTATGATTAAAGGTAAAGAAATAGTACATCCCTAATTAATTCATGCACTTTTTATAAATATAATTTTATAAATATCTATGATTTGTTGTAAATATTAAACCTTTATTATATTATTTTAAAAAAAATTATCTATTAAATAACATCACATAATTCAGACGAATGAATAATTAAGATGAACATTGTCAGACTTAAGTTTATCGGTAATTTTTATTTAGACACTTGAATTATAATATTTTTTTATTGAGGACTTAAATGTATGATAATTTACTTCTATAGGCATTTTCGCCTCAATTTTTTAGAAACACTCATTGACAATAGCTTTCCTGTTGTTGCATTAGTAATGGGACGGGTTTATTAATTGGGTGGGGTTTAATTAGTGATGGTTGGGTAGTAGATTGATTTATAAATTACATTAATAAGTTAAATTGTAACAAATAGTTCAGTGCCACGTATTTCAAAAAGTAATTAAATAATTTAAATATAAAACAGCTAAATAAGTATTCAATTTTGAAACCAAAGGTGGATGAAAAGGGTATTTTGGAGCTAATAAGTGGGTGAAAAGGGTATTTTGGAGTCAATAGGTGGATGGGGGTAGTTTTGTACCATTTCTGTAACATCCCAAAAGCCCAAGACCTAATCTAGAGCCTCATATGTTGGTCTAAGGTTGATAACACTGTTTAAAGGCCTAGAATAATGTTTATAAATCATTTAGGAAGTTTTAGAGTCAAGACGTCAAGCAACATCCACGACGTCCTGTGAATTGTGAAATTGAGGCTAGTGTGCCTTACCCTGCTTCACAGAGTTTTAGGAGTCGAAATTTGATGAAATTTTGTGGAGAGGTGTCAAACTAGTATTGGAGTAGGTTTAGGGTCGAAACGTCCTAGTACGAATCCCCAAGGACCACCCTAAGGTTCCTTGAGGAGGACCCTTCTATTTTGGCCAAAAAATTGTCACTATACAGTGTCTACCTATGCCTGCCATCGACAGGGCGTAGGTTGAACGACGGGACGTCGATGCATCCGTCGATGGACACTTACCCTTTTTTCCAAAATGGCCAAATTGACAATTCTCTGAACTTATCGACGGACCTGCAGGTCGATTGGGGGCATGGGCGTCGACTGACCTACGGACCGTAGGTCGAGGTCTCGTAGGTCTGACCTGCAATTTCACTGTCCTATTTTAAGTGAGTTCAATTAATTAGTTAATTATTTAGGGGTTTAATTAGGGGTTAAGGGGTGGTTAATTAAGTTAATTAAGTGACTATATAAGCTACCCTAAGTCTAACCCAACTCAACACCCCACAATTCGCAAACTCACATCTTTCTAGTAATTCTCTTCTCCAAACTTCAACCTCCATTGAAGAACATTAGAGCTCCAACTCAAGGACGAATTCACCAAGATTTTCATCTCTAATTCGTGTCAAGATCATCACTAAGGTATGGTTTCTTTCACTCTTGGGATTCCTTTCCTCAAGAGGCCCTTTCAAATTTCTACTTTCCCAAAACTAGGGTTTCAATCTAGACATGAGTTCTCTTTTCAAAACGAAATTGTTAATAAATTGTGATGAATAATAGTCTTTTATAATTGTTTAACTAAGTATTAATGGTCAATTGATGAAGATCACTCAATATTGTCTCTTTGAACCCTTGTTCTTTCCTACATTCATTATGTCTTGAAATTCTATAGTAATTGTGAAAGTTGATGATCATATGAATGTGTAGAATAGAAATTGGTATGTATTACTTCTTGAATTTACAGTAATTATGCATTGTCTATGTGTTCTTTGGTAATTGAAGTATGGAGGCAATGAAAGGGCAAGAAGGTAGGTTAATTCTTCTTGAATTCAATTATAAATGATGAGTTATTTAGATTGTAATGCTTATATGACTAATGTGTGGTTGTGATGTTGATAGCAAGTATCCTTCATCCTTAACCCTAGACTATTGAATTGATTATGAAGCATGCAAGTATGTTATGTTATGATTATTATATGATTGAAAGTAGTTTCTCATTATTATAATAAAGTGTTGAGTGGAAGGATACTCACTTGTATGTGGTTTCTGAAGTGAAAAAAAGTTCTCACCTATGGATACCTATGATCTATTGTGATAAGATGTTCACATAGGGGTCTCGAAGAGACTAATGTGATCTTGTATGAAGAGTATGATGATTATGAAAGGGAATATATGTTTCGAATCGAAAGGTCATGTAAATGAGATGAAGGCCTCGCGTTTAGTAAGTCCGGCCTCCCACATGGGTTTCTTCACGTTTAGCAAGACTGGATTCCCATGATACGTGTTGTCTCATGAGATGGAAGCCTCCACGTTAGTAAGTCAAGGTTTCTAGTAACAATCTCCTTGACCCTTAACTATGTGCCAACATAGGACTATAGCTTAGTGGATCCACCTAGATAGTTATGTAAGATTGGTTACACCTTAGGCAAGTGTTAACCATCTCTTTTCGGTGTGGGAGGAGAACACCAGATTCTATGTAGCTCACATGGTCTCATGTCGATTATTGCACTATTATCCCTAATGTAATAAGGTAAATGAGTAAGTCAGGTATGTAAACTATTATTAGGGTTGTTTTAAAGGCTACTAATAGGGTGAGGGAGGGTATGAGACTTCGCTCTTACTCATTGCACATGTGGGATCCTAAAGGATGATTCTAGTAGTGGCTTGTATGATCAAGTTGGTTACATGTTATGTATGTTAAACTTTGTATGAACTTATGAATCAAACATGTTATGGTTAAGAATGAGATTATGTTGTAAGTGACTTAATGTGATGCTTAGCTTTAGATAGGGTTATGGGGTTCTATTATTGGCATTGCACAAGTATTGGTTTAGGTTGCTTATGTGTTGGGGTAATATCATGTTGGGTTGATTTACAATATTCCATATATGTGCATGTTGAGTTATTGAACATAAATCATGGTTTTGACTAAATTGTGTCTTTTCTCATGCTTTAATGATTTTGCGCATAGGAGTCATACTTAGTACATGTGGTTTGTACTGACCCATATTTCTTCCTTTTTTCCCAAATATTGTAGGTTCCGGCTATTGAGTTCCTAGAAGGCCTCCAAGGATTTGTAGGTCCTCATGTTTGGGGATGTTACCTTTTTCTACATTTTAGCTTCGGAATTGTATTGTCATAAAGTCATTGTTCTTTCTTTTATCATTTGAACATTGATGTAAGACTGAATTGGCATGTTGACTTTGTTTTGGCTATGTCCAAGATTTGTACTTGTTTAGATGGTTCAATATGAGACGAAATATCAAACTAATTCCTATGTATCTCACGTTGTCTAATTGAGAAGCCTATGCATGCTTCATATGCGAAAAGTCTAAGTAAACTCCATATGTAGTATGCGAGAGGTCTATGTAAACCTCACTATGTAGATGTGTATGAAAAGTTTTAATTTTTTCGTGTTTTCAACCTTTGAAATGTAATGACGAATGCTAAGAGGCTAGTCTTACGATGACACCGGTTATGTATTGGGGGTGCTCCCCAGGCGTGACAACTTGGTATTAGAGCATGAGGTTAAAGAAATCTTAGAATTCATGTCTCATTGAACCACATTTACGTAGAGTCTTGTTTGTGGGTTTGAAGCGCGCCACACTTATGAATGAGAGGATATGTGATGTTTATGAAAGTCTCTTTTTGTTGGTATTCGTGAAGTCGTGCTTCTAGATTCGTAACTCTACATGTCCTTATCTTCTAATCTCCTTCTTGTGCTTATAGAAAATGAATACAAGAAGGAACAACGCTCGAAGGGTCGAAGAGGAGAATATAAATGAGGTGGTTCCCCCTCCAGCTCCTCAAAACCCTCAAGTTCCTATTGAAGAAGGGGCTATGTCTAATGTTGAGATAAGAACGACCATTCATAGCTTGACCCAAGTGTTGGCTACTCAAGTTGTTCGGGATATAAGGTGCAAGTGGTTCCCCATGTTAGCACTACCGATCAAGGATAAGGGATTTCACAAGGATGAATCCCCCTAATTTCTATAGCTCTAAGGTGGAGGAGGACCCGTAGGGGTTCATTGATGAAGTGTTCAAGGCTCTAGATGTTATGGGGGTGTCTTCTCAAGAAAAGGTGGAACTATCCGCTTCCAACTCAAAGACGTGGCTCAAGTTTGGGAGCAAAGGAGGGATGAAAGGTCGATTAGAGAAGGCCGGATTACTTGGAGAACTTTCAAGACGACCTTCCTTGATAGGTTCTTCCCTTTTGGATCTAAGGGAGAGGAAAATGCAAGAATTCATCAACTTACGCCAAGGGGGTGTGAGTGTGAAGAAGTATAATCTCAATTTCACTTAACTATCCAAGTATGCTCCTACCATGGTGGAGGATTCTAGGACCAAGATGAACAAATTTGTTATGGGGGTATCCGACCTTGTGGTGAATGAATGTAGGCCGGATATGTTGATTCCTAGCATGGATATCTCTTATCTAATGGTGAATTCCGAACAAATTGAGGAGAAAAAGCTTAAGCAAGTTGGCAGAGAGTTGAAGAGGACAAGGGCCAAAGATGGGAACTCTTCTAAGACTAGATTTGAGGTGCAAGATAAGCCAAGGTCAAGAAAATGTTCCCCAATCAAAGTCCTTCTACCATTTCAAGGGTCCACAAAGGTAAATCGTCCACACCCAAGCATAAGTAGGAAAATGGTAGTGGTCCTTATGTGGAGAAGTCTGCTTGCGCTAAATGTGGTAAGAAACATGAAGGCAAGGTGCTTAGGTAGTAGGGGAAATTGCTATGGTTGTGGAAAGAGTGGTCACATCAATAGGGATTGTCCTATGATGAAGTCTCAAGGGAGAGAAAATGCTCAAGCACAAGCAAGTGCTCCCAATCCGATGCTCCTAAAAAGAATCGATTTTGGGCTCTCCGCTCTAGGAGTGAGAAAGAGGAGTCTCCCGATGTGGTCATCGGTATGTTACAAGTCTTCTCTATTTATGTTTATGATTTACTAGATCCGGGTGTTAATTTATCATTTGTAACTCCTTTAGTAGATAAAAAGTTTGATGTTCTACCCGATATTTTAAGTGAACCATTTTCGGTTACAACCCCGGTGGGTGACTCTGTTGTGGCTAAAAGAGTCTTTAGGAGTTTTCCTATATCTTTGCCTAATAGAGTTACGTGGGTGGATTTAGTAGAGCTTGATATGGTTGATTTTGACGTTATGTTGGGAATGGATTGGTTGCTTGCTTGTTTTGCTTCCATTGATTGTCGGACTAGGGTAGTCAAGTTCAATTTTCCTAGTGAACCCGCCTTAGAGTGGAAAGAGGGAAACTCAATTCCTAGAGATCGTATCAGCTCTTGTTTGAAAGCATGAAAAATGATCTCTAAAGGTTGTATTTACCATATTGTAACAGTCAAAGATCTTGAAATCGACATTCCTCCTATCGAGTCGGTCTCCGTAGTGAGGGAATTCCAGAAGACTTTCCAGATGACTTGCCCGGAATTCCTCCAGAACGGGAAATTGATTTTGGTATTGACTTATTATCGGATGCAAATCATTATTTCAATTCCTCCTTATCGGATGGCTCCGACCGAATTGAAAGAATTCAAGGCTCAACTCAAAGATTTACTAGATAAAGGTTTCATTTAATATAGTATTTCACCATGGGGAGCTCCGGTATTATTTGTTAAGAAGAAGGATGGGTCCCTTCGGATGTGCATTGATTATCGCCAACTGAATAAGTCACTATTAAGAACAAGTATCCTCTCCCTCGGATTGACGACTTATTTGATCAACTCCAAGGGGCAAGCTACTTTTCTAAAATTGACTTGAGGTCGGGGTACCACCAACTTAGGGTAATAGGTGAGTATGTGCCCAAAATAGCATTTCGAACTACATATGGTCACTATGAATTCCTAGTAATGTCCTCTGGTCTCACTAATGCCCCGACGACTTTTGTTGACCTAATGAATATAATGTTTCAAAATTACCTATATTTATTTGTCATTGTCTTCATTGACAACATATTGATATATTTAAAGAATGAGGGTGAACATATGGGGTCATTTGAGAGTGGTGTTACAAGTCCTTAAGGAACACCAACTTTTTGCCGAGTATAACAAGTGTGAGTTTTGGTTGAAATTGGTGTCTTTCTTGGTCATATTATCTCAAGTGAGGGTATAAAGGTCAATCCAAAGAAAACTGAGGCGTTTAAGAATTGGCCTAGACCATTGACTCCAACCGACATTAGGAGTGTCTTGGGTTTAGGTGGGTATTATAGGAGGTTTGTGGATGGTTTTGCGTCCATTGCTTCTCCTTTGACTACCTTGACTCAAAACATGTGAAATTTGAGTGATCGGAGGCATCTGAAAGAAGTTTCCAAATTTTGAAAGATAGACTTACCTCCGCTCTGGTATTGACTCTACCAGAGGGTACCAAGGGTTTAGTGGTATATTGTGATGCATCCCGAGTGGGTTTGGGGTGTATACTTATGCAACATGGGAAAGTAGTAGCATATGCCTCTAGACAACTCAAGGTGCATGAAAAGAATTATCCAACACATGATCTTGAATTAGCGGCCGTAGTGTTTTCTTTAAAAATATGGAGACATTACTTGTATGGTGTTCATGTGGACGTGTATACCGACCATAAGAGTCTTCAATATGTGTTTACTCAAAAGGAGTTAAATCTCCGACAAAAAAGATGATTGAAATTTTTTAAAGATTACGACAAGAGTGTTCTGTACCACCCCGGCAAGGCCAATGTGGTTGCGGATGCTTTAAGTCATATGACCATGGGTAGTGTGTCTCATGTGGAAGAAGGTAAGAAAGACCTAGTGAAAGATGTTCATAGGTTGTCTAGATTTAGATTGGGTGTTCGATTGGAAGATTCTCCAAATGGTGGTTTTGTAGTCCATCATAACTCCGAATCGTCTTTAGTGGTAGAGGTGAAGTCTAAGCAACATCTTGATCCTCTATTGATGGAGTTAAAGGAGTCGGCACTTGTCAAGCTTAATGAGTCATTCTCCCAAGGGAGGATGGTGTACTTAGGTACCAAGGTAGATTGTGTGTACTGGATGTTGACAATTTGAGAGGTAAAATGTAACACTTCGAAAGTCTAAGACGTGTTCTAGAGCCTAACATAAGTGTAAAAAGGATTAGACATTGTTTTAAGGTCTATTTTAATGTATATAAGTCATTTAGGAGGTCTAGAAACCAAAATGTCGAAGAACGTCCATGACGTCCGAAAACTAGTTCAATGAGTAACTAGCGTGCCTTAGCCTATTTGACTAACTTTTTAGGAGTCGGAAAATGATGAAAATTGGTGGAAGGGTGTCTAACTTACATTAGAGTTAATTCATAGTCGAAATGTCTACCAAAAGTAGTGTGCACAAATGAGTGCAATCGATGAAGCGTGTGTCAATCAACGGGGCGTCGATGGCCACTGTCGATGAAATATTAGCCAAATCCATGAAAGTCCTGTTTTTCATAGTCTATGAACTTAACGATGGACCAATAGGATGGTTGGTCCTTGGTCCGTCGATTGACAAACGGGGCATGGGTCAGGATTCCGTCCGTGTTTTGCTGCATGTTTTAATTTAATTCATTTAATTAGTTGGCTTAGTTAGGAGCTTAATTAGGGGTTAGGGGAGGTCTAATTAAGTTAGTTAATGACCTATATAAAGACTCAAAGCAAATTAGACTAACCTAAGCCCTCATAATTCACAAATACAAATTCTCTTGCTTCTCTCTTCTTTCTCTCTCAAGTTGACGAACACCATAGGAGGTCAAATTCAAAGTGGGTTCTAGGGAAGTAACACCAATGTTTCTCCATCAATCTTCATCAAACAACAAGGTATGGGATTCCTTTCACCTTTGAGACCTCTTTCCTCAAATGGTTCCATCAAATTGATATGAAAAGTTGAGTTTTCATGTCGGTCTTTTCGAATCTGGAAATTGAGCTTGTAAATTTATTTGTTTATGATTTATTTTGGATATTATGAATAGATTAACATGTATTCTAACTTAATTATGTTATCTCTTGAAGGATTGGTCTAGTTTGTAGAAGATTACCTGTTCCCCTTAACCCTAGGTTGTGATCTTGATATGAATTGTGTATTATTGGTTCAATTGAATTGGTTATTGGTTGAATTACTACAAGATGATGTTATTGTATCAGTTATAGATTATGATGAATTATATTCCTATCATGCTAGTACTTGAGTAATTGATCTAAATTGTGACCTTGACCTAAGTCTCTTATCTTAAGCTATGAACTAGTGATGGATTGTAATGTAGTAGTTCAATTGGCTTTGTTATAATGATTGGTTATTTTTGAGTGATGATATTATACCCTTATTGGGTTAAGTAAAGTGTTAATGGTAAGACCTTGATGATGGATTATGAAGGAGACTTGGTAAGTCTTGTCATCCATATTCTTTACTTCAATTGTGGTTGCTTGAGGTTGATTGATTATGTTGCATTGAAGTATACCTTGTATTAGGATTGATTAGGGTTGATATGATGTTGAATTGAAATGTCTTGACAATGGTTTGTGAGGTGTTGGCTAAGATGTAAATGATATAAGGATGGTGATTACTTACCAATGTGCCTTATTATGAAGTGATATGTATATGTGCTAACCTCACTTATATGAATTGTAATGAAAGGAGCATACTCATGCAATTCTTACAGAGCTATGATGATGATGCTCATACAAGGGATAGGACCTATGACCGACATTAAGCTATATTGATTAATAAAGACATTAAAGACATTTCAAAAAAGGACTCTAGCTTAGCACCGAGTGAACAAGAGTGAGGAGTGTCCCTTTCCACATAGGTACGGTAGGATCACTAATGTACTCTTGATATTGGAGACTATAATTCATTTAGCATAAAGAGGGTCCCAACTATATCTCTTAGTTCTTGAACTATGTTGCCTCCATAGGAATACTAGTTGGTGGATCCACGTAGTTACTATGTTCATGTTTTTGTACTACCTGGGCAAGTAGTCCTCTTCCTTCGGTGTAGGCTTCCATGACACCGGATTCCAAATTAGCTCATTTGGTCTATGTCGGTTAAGGCAAGATGTTCCCAAAAGGTAAAATGAACTAAAGGAATGAACTATAACTAGGATAACCTAAGGGGTTTAGCTTAGTCTAGGTAGAGGTATGGGACTCTACTTAAACATTGCACTAGTTAGCCTTGAGGGAAGTCTTAGAAGGATGTTCTTATATGTGAATATGCTTATAATGGTACATAATATGTACATAATAATCTTGCACATTGTTGACACTATACGATGATTAGTTTCACTTATGAATATATGTTGGTCTTCATTGTTAAAGTACTATGATATGTGTTCTTAATTATATGCTATGAGAAGTTGGATGTTTGTCATGATTCTTGTTGGGTTATTTGATTGAGTAAGGTTATGGGGCTTTGCTTGGTCATTGCACTAGTTGACTTGATAAGGGTTCATGGGTAATTGTCTTATTTGGTTATGTTATAATCAACTCCTATTCATGCTTGTGGTTATTATAACTTGATGATAGAGTTGCTTTGACTATGTGTCCAATTATATGATATGCATGTTGACTTGGCTAGAATTAGTATTGTTGGTCTTGTGATGTACATGCTTTTGACTTAATGAGTATGTCTTATTGATTGGTATGGTCTTCTTGGATGTGAATAAGAATTTCTAAAGGTAAAATAACATGTTTTAATGAAATGTCCCTTTTTAGCATGATGTCATAATATGTGTGCATATGGTCTCATACTTAGTAGAAGTGGTGTACTAACCCCATTACTCCCTTTTTTCAAACATTTTAGGTTTCGATCGTTGAAGGGCTTTGAGACGACTTTGAAGAAGACTTGGAATTCCCAATCATCCAAGTTGGGTAGGTCCTCACTTTCCGAGGGCAATGCCACTATCAAGCTTATGAAGTTGTTTTAGTTTTAAGACTCTTATGTTATTTTGTTTTCATTTGGATACTGTACGGTGTAAAGCTTATATGTGGATCTATTTCATTGATGTATGGGCTAGCCCAATTGGATATACTCTTGTTAGATGGTTATGAGATGATAAATCCATTTGAGACTATGTGATATTTTATATGTCTATGTGCAATAAAAGTAGAAGTCTATGTAATCTTCCTATACTAAGGGTCTATGTATACTTGATATATATATTATGTCTATGTAAACCTCAATGTAGAAGTAATGAAATTTTTTTAAATTTTCCATATTTTCGACCTATGAATGTAATGATGTAAGCAAAGAGGCTAAAATTAGTCCTCAAAGAGGAAGATGACGGCGGTTACGTCTAGGAGGGTAATTTCTTGATGTGACAAACGTGGTACCAGAGCATGAGGTTAAATATCCATGAGTCAATGTCTCTCTCAACCACGTCTATGTGGATTCATATTCATAATTGTGAAGCGCGCCACACTTGTGTATATGAATCTATATGAGTCTTAGGAAACTCTCATTTTCTTGGAAATCCAATATCATGCCTCTAGAGTTTTGACTCTACGTGCTTTTAGCATCTAATCCTTTTGCTGTGTTTATAGGCAATGAATACTCGAAGAAACGCGACATGAAGACTTAAATAAGAGATTGCGGGAGCTCCTCCCTGAGGCAATCAAGTTCCTCCTCTTGAGGAAGAGATTAATAATGACCAAGCTCCGACAATCCTTCTCCCCTTTTGACGGATGGTGACATAAGGTTTTCCATATGGCCTAAGCCATTACTACTCCAGCAAAAGCTGCCACCACCCAAGATCAAGCTATGATGTCCCAAGATAATCGGGAGGTTGTAACCCGAGCAAACCAACAAGTTGGTACCATGGCCTCTCGTTTGAGGGATTTCACTAGGATGGATCCCCTTATTTTCTAAGGGTCCAAGGTTGAAGAAGACCCCCAATAGTTCATTGATGAAATCTACAAGATCCTTTATGCTATGGGGTTGACTACTAGTGAGATGGATGAGTTAGCCACTTACCAACTCAAGATCTGGCCTAAGCGTGGTACGTCTAATGGAGGGACAATAGGCCTTTGAGAGATCGATCTATGACTCAGGAGGTGTTCAAAAAGGCTTTTCTTGATAGATTCTTTCCTAGGGAGAAGCGGGAAGCTAAAGTGGTGGAGTTCATCAACCTTCGTCAAGGAGGTATGAGTGTGCTTGAATAATCATTGAAATTCACTAAATTGTCAAAGTATTCTCCTTCTTCGGTTTCCGATCCTAGGGATGAAACGAACCTCTTGTGACGGGAGTGTCGGATGACTTGCAAGAAGAGTGTCATTCGGTTATGCTACATGAAAATATGAATATTTCTCGTCTCATGGTTCATGCTCAACAAATGGAAGATGCAAGGGATAAGAGAAAGAGTATAGATGCCAAGAGGTCAAGATCTTCTGATGGTGGTTCTTCAAAGGGTAGGCTTGAGATTCAAGACAAGCCTAGGTTTAAGAAGAGGGTTTTTAATCAATTTCCTTCAAAGTTACTTAAGGCTAAGGATGATAGAGTGTCTAACCCTAAGCCTAAAAAGGGAAGGGATACTAGTTCACCAACCAAGAAACCAACTTGTGGAAAGTGTGGCAAGAAGCACTGTGGTGATTGTCTTAAGGGAACGGATAATTGTTTTGGTTGTGGTAAAAGTGGGCACAAGGTTCGAGATTGCCCAAATGTGAAGGGGCAAGACAAGGAGAGTGGGCAATCAAGTGGTTCTAATGATGCTCCGAGGAAAAATCTTTTTTATGCTCTCCACTCTAGGGGTGAGCAAGAGACTTCCCTCGATATGGTGACCGGTATGTTGAAAGTCTTCTCTATTGATGTATATGCTTTACTTAATCCCGATGATACCTTGTCATTTATTACTCCTCTAGTATCTAAAAAGTTTGACATTTTGCCCGATATCTTGAATGAACCTTTTATGGTGTCTACCCTGGTAAATGAGTCGGTTGTTGCAAAGAGGGTGTATAGAAATTGTCCTATAATTTTTCCCAATAGAGTTACTTATGTTGAACTAGTAGAATTTGATATGTTTGATTTGATGTTATATTGGGTATGGATTGTTTTCATGCTTGATTTGATTCTATAGATTGTAGAATGAGGGCGGTGAAGTTTAACTTTCCAAATGAGCCCGTTTTAGAGTGAAAGGAAGGAAATTATATTCCTAGATGTCATCTCTTGTTTAAAAGCGTGTACAATGATATCTCAATGGTATTTATACCACATAGTAAGAGTCCAAGATTTAGACTCCGAAATTCCTTCCATTGAGTCGGTCCTCATAGTGAGGAAATTTCTAGAGGTCTTTCCTAATGATCTTCTCGGTATTCCCCCGAATGGGAAATTTATTTTGGTATCGACTTGTTACCGGATACAAATCCCATTTCAATTCCTCCTTATCGGATGGCTCCAGCCGGATTGAAAGAGTTGAAGTCTCGACTCAAAGATATACTAAACAAATGCTTCATTAGACCTAGTATTTCTCCATGGGGTGCTTCATTTTTATGTGAAGAAGAAGGATGGGTCAATTAGGAAGTGCATCAATTATCGCCAACTCAATAAAGTCACTATTAAGAACAAGTATCCTCTCTCTCGGATTGACGACTTGTTTGATCAACTCCTAGGGGCAAACTACTTTTCTAAAGTTGACTTGAGATTGGGGCATCACCAACTTAGGGTGAGAGGTGAGGATATTCCAAAAATGACATTTCAAACTAGATATGGTCACTATGAGTTCTTAGTAATGTCCTTTGGTCTCACTAATTCCCCGACGACATTTATGGATCTCATGAAGAGGGTGTTTCAAAGTTACGTAGATTCATTTGTCATTGTCTTCATTGACAACATCTTGGTATATTCAAAAAATGAGGGTGAACACATTGACCATTTGAGGTTGATATTACAAGTGCTTAAGGAGAACCAATTATTTGCCAAGTATAGCAAATGTGAGCTTTGTTTGAGGTCGGTGGTGTTTCTTGGTCATATCCCTCTAGTGAGGGAGTTGAGGTTGATCCAAGGAAAATGGAGGTGGTGAAAATTGGCCTAGAACATTGACTCGAACCAACATTAGGAGTTTCTTGGGTCTAGCAGGTTATTATAGGAGGTTTGTGGATGGTTTTGCATCCATTGCATCTCGACTACTTTGACCCAAAAGAGTAAGAAATTTTAGTTGTCGGAGGCATGTGAGAAAAGCTTCCAAATCTTGAAAGGTAGGCTTACTTTTGCTCCGGTGTTGACTCTATCAGAGGGTACAAAGGGCTTCGTTGTATATTGTGATGCATCTCGAGTGGGTTTAGGGTGTGTGCTTATTCAACATTGGAAAGTAATAGCCTATGCTTCTAGACAACTTAAGGCGCATGAGAGGAACTATCCAACTCATGATCTTGAGTTAGCGTCCGTGGTATTTTCTTTGAATATGGAGGCATTACTTGTATGGTGTTCATGTTGATGTATATACCGACCACAATAGTCTTCAGTATGTGTTTACTAAAAAAGAGTTTAATCTCCGACAAAGAAGGTGGTTGGAATTGTTGAAAGATTACGACATAAGTATTCTCTATCACCTTGGCAAGGACAATGTGGTTGCAGATGCTCTAAGTCATATGACCATGGGTAGTGTGTCTCATATAGAGGAAGCCAAGAAAGACCTAGTGAAAGATGTTCATAGGTTGGCTAGATTAGGTGTCAGGTTGGAAGATTCTCTAAATAGTGGATTTACAGCCCATCATAACTCCGAGTCATCTTTGGTGGTTGAGGTGAAGTCCAAACAACACCTTGATCAACCATTGATGGAGTTTAAGAAATCGGTTCTTAGCAAACTTAATGAGTCATTCTTCTTGGGGAGGGGGGGGGATGGTGTTTTGAGATATCAAGAAAGGTTATGTTTTCCCAATGTAGATGGTTTGAGGAACCGAATCCTTGACGAAGCTCGTGGGTTTCGTTACTCTATTCATCCTGGTTCGACTTAGATGTTCCATGACCTTAGGGAAGTGTTTGGTGGGAAGGTTTGAAAAATGACATAGCGGAATTTGTTGCTAAGTGTCCAAATTGCCAACAAGTTAAAGCCAAACATCAAAAGTAAGGTGGTTTACTTCGAGAAATCCAAGTTCCTACTTGTAAATAGGAAGACATCAATATGAATTTTGTGGTAGGTTTGCCTCGGACATAAAAGTAATATGACTCTATATGGGTGGTTGTGGATAGGTTGACCAAGTCCACTCATTTTAATCCGGTCAAGTCTACCTATTCCGCGGAGGATTATGCAAAGATCTTCATATATAATATTGTGTGTCGCCATGGTATATCCATCATATCGAATCAGGGTGCACAATTGACATCTAGGTTTTAGAGGTCATTCCAAGAAGGGTTGGGTACCAAGGTGAAGTTAAGCACCATTTTTCATCCCTAAACGAAGGGTCAAGCGGAGCGTTCTATATAAACCCTTGAGGATATGCTTAGGGCTTGTATCATTTATTTAAAGGGAAATTAAGATAAGCATTTTCCTTCGGTTGAGTTTGCTTATAATAATAGTTTCCATTCATCCATATCCATGTCTCCTTATGAAACCTCGTATGGTAGGAGGTGTAGGTCTCCTATTAGTTGGTTTTAAGTTGGTGAATCTTCACTTTTGGGTCCCGATTTGATTTATAAGACTTTGGAGAAGGTTCATATCATAAGGAACCGGTTGCAAACAACCTATAGGCAGCAAAAGTCTTATGCCGATCATAGGAGAAGAGATTTAGAGTTTGAAGAAGGTGAAGGTGTATTTGGAAATTTTGGCTATGAAAGGGGTGGTTAGATTTGGAAAGAAAGGGAAGTTGAGTCCTCATTATGTGGGTCCCTATGAAATCTTACAAAGGGTTGGTAAGGATGCCTATGAGTTCAAACTCCTTAGTGAATTGGCTTCGGTTTATCCGGTTTCCATTTTTCCATGCTTAAGAAGTGTATCGGTGATCCTGAGTCTATTATTACTATTGAGGGTATTAGTGTGAGTATAACCTCTCATATGAGGAGGTTCCTATTCAAATCCTTGATAGGCAAGTAAAGAGGTTGAGGAACAATGAGGTGGCTTCCGTAAAAATGTTATGGAAGAATCACCTAGTTGAGGGTGCAACATGGTAGCCCGACATGAAGTCCCGTTACCCCATATATTTGATAACTAAGTTTAGTTATTCCTTTTAATAATGAAAATAATAACTAAAATTGAAGTTACTTTGTTTTTTGGTGAAGTTTTGCAAAAATGTGCATTTTTGATGTCATTACAGTGAAATATGCCTATTTAACTTGGAAATTGTCAATTTTGCTCTTTGGCTTTTTTTGAGTTATGTTGTGCATTTTGATATAGTGAATCTTTATGAAATGATATATAGCATGTTGGTAAAATTGACTTATATATGACATGTTGATCTCTTGTTGTTGTGAGAACTATATTCCTCATAATGTAATGTTGAGCCTTATGTGTAGTAATTGAAGTTTTGAATTGCCTTGTATAAATGATATTATTGATGTCGTAACTCATATTGTATGTATTGTTGTTGGTTGGGATGCTAGCCTTGAGTCTATTCCTTCCTTTCAAAGTTGTCATTCGGGGACGAATGTTCCTAAGGGGGATAATGTAACACTTCGAAAGTCTAGGACGTGTTCTAAAGCCTAACATAAGTGTCAAAAGTTGAGTTTTCATGTGGGTCTTTTCCAATCTCGAAATTGATCTTTTAAATTTCTTTGTTTATGATTTATTTTGGATATTATGAATATATAAACATGTATACTAACTTAGTTATGTTATCTCTTGATGGATTGGTCTAGTTTGTAGAAGATGACCTATTCCCCTTAACCCTAGGTCGTGATCTTGATATGAATTGTGTAATATTGGTTCAATTGAATTGGTTGAATTACTACTAGATGATGTTATTGCATCAATTATTAATAGATTAGGATGAATTATACTCCTATCATGTTAGTTCTTGAATAATTGATCTAAATTGTGACCTTAACCTAAGTCTCTTATCTTAAGCTATGAACTAGTGATGGATTGTGATGTAGTAGTTCAATTAGATTTGTTATAATTATTGGTTATTTTGAGTGATGATATTATACCCTTATTGGATTGAGTTAGGGTCTTATGGTAAGACCTTGATGATGGATTATGAAGGAGACTTGGTAAGTCTTGTGATCCCTATTGTTTACTCAGTTTTGGTTGCTTGAGGTTGAGTGATTGTGTTGCATTAAAGTATACCTTGTATTAGGATTGATAGGCTTTATATGATGTTTAATTGAAATCTCTTGACTATGGTTTGTGAGGTGTTGGCTAAGATGTTAATGATATAAAGATGGTGATAACTCACCAATGTGCCTTATTATGAAGTGATATGCAAATGTGCTAACGTCACGTATATGAATTGTAATGAAAGGACTATACTCATGCAATTCTTATTGAACTATGATGATGATGCTTATACAAGGGATAGACCCTATGACCTACATTAAGCTATGATCATAAGTAAAGATATTAAAGACATTTCAAAAAAGAACTCTAGCTTAGCACTTAGTGAACTAGAGTGAGGAGTGTCCCTTCCCACATAGCGAAGATAGGATCACTACTGCACTCTTGATATTGGAGAATATAATGCATGTAGCATAAAGAGGGTCCCAACTATATCTCCTAGTTTTTGAACTATGTTTCCCTCAAAGGAATACTAGCTAGTGGATCCATGTAGTTGCTATTTTCATGGTTTGGTACTACCTTGGCAAGTAGCCCACCTTCCTTTGTTGTAGGGTTCCATGACCCCAAATTCCACATTAGCTCATGTGGTCTATGTCGCTTAAGGCAAGATGTTCCCAAAATATAATTTGAACTAAAGGAATGAACTCTAACTAGGATAACCTAAGGGGTTTAGCTTAGTCTAGGAAGGGTATGAGACTCTACTTAAACATTGCACTAGTTAGCCTTGAGGGAAGTCCTAGAAAAATGTTCTTATCTATGAATATGCTTATAATGGTTATTTGTATTTATATAATGATCTTGCACATTGTTGACACTATACTATGATTAGTTTCACTTATGAATATGTGTTGGTCTTTCATTTTTAAAGTATTATGATATGTGTTCTTAATGATATGCTATGAGAAGTTGGATGTTGGTCATGATTCTTGTCGGGTTACTTGATTGAGTAAGGTTATGGGGCTTTGCTTGGTCATTGGACTTGTTGACTTGATAAGGGTTCATGGGTAATTGTCTTACTTTTATTATGTTATAATGAACTCTTATTCATTCTTGTAGTTATTATAACTTGATGATAGAGTTGCTTTGACTATGTGTCCAATTATATGATATGCATGTTGACTTGACTAGACTTAGTATTGTTGGTCTTGTTATGTACATGCTTTAGACTTAATGAATATGTCTTATGATTGGTATGGTCTTCTTGAATGTGTATAAGACTTTCTAAAGTAAAAAATACATGTTTTAATGAAATGTCCCTTTTTAGAATGATTTCATAATATGTGTGCATATGGTTTCATACTTAGTAGAAGTGGTGTACTAAACCCCATTTCTCCCTTTTTTCAAACATTTTATGATCCGGTCGTTGAAGGGCTTTGAGACGACTTTGAAGAAGACTTAGAATTCCCAATCATCCAAGTTGGGTAGGTCCTCACTTTCCGAGGGCAATGCCACTATCAAGCTTATGAAGTTGTTTTAGTTTTAAGACTTATACTCTTTCGTTTTCATTTGGATACTATACGTTGTAAATCCTATTTGTGGCTCTGTTTCATTGATGTATGGTCTAGGCCCAATTTGATATACTCTTGTTAGATGGTTATCAGATGAGACATCCATTTGAGACTATGTGATATTTTATATGTCCATGTGCAATAAAATTATAAGACTTGTAATCTTCCTATACGAAGGATCTATGTATACTCGATATATATATTATGTGTATGTAGAGGTCTATGTAAACCTCAATATAGAAGTAATGAAAATTTTATAAATTTTCCATATTTTTGACCTATGAATGTAATGATGTAATCTAAGAGGATAGTTTTAGTCCTCAAAGAGGACGCCGCCGCCAATTACGTCTAGCGGGTGCTCCCCGGATGTGACATAAAATTTTAAAGGAAGGTCATGGGTCCCGATAATCTATCCACCGAGGTGCCACCAAAATGTATCGTAATCTTCAAGGAGTCCATTTGTGGGAAGCACTAAAAAGGGACATAGTGGAATTTGTGTCGAGATGTCCCAATTGCCAACAAGAAAAGGCCGAACATCAAAAGTCAATTGGTTTGACTCAAGTAATGAATGTTTCTACTTGGAAGTGGGTGGATATTAATATGGACTTCGTAGTAGGTTTGCCTAGGACACGAAGGCAAAATGACTCCATATCGGTTGTGGTGGATAGATTAACAAAATCCGCTCATTTTATTCTCGTTACATCTACCTATTCGACAGAAGAATATGCAAAGTTGTATGTTGACGAAATAGTGAGTTTGCATGGCATTCTTTTGCCCATCATATCAGATAGAGGTGCTCAATTCACATCTCGTTTTTGGAGATTTTTCCAAAAAGGGTTGGGCACACAAGTGAAGCTTAGCACCGCTTTCCATCCCAAAATGGATGGTCAAGCGGCGTACCATCCAAACTTTTGAGGATACATTAAGATCTTGCGTAATAAATTTCAAAAGAAATTGGTATTATCATCTACCGTTGATTAAGTTCTCCTATAACAATCATTACCATTCGTGTGTTTTGATGGCTCCTTTTCAAGCACTCTATGGTAGGAGGTGACGGTCTACGGTTGGTGGTATGAGGTAGGGGAGTCTTAAATCTTTGGTATCGAGATGATATATGAAGCCTTAGAAAAGGTAAGTATGATAAGTGATAGGTTGAAGACAGTCTATAGTCTGCAAAAATCCTATGTTGACAATAGAAAAAGAGATCTTGAATTCGAAGTAAGTGATATGTGTATTTGAAGATTTCACCTATAAAGCGGGTGATGAGATTTGGAAAAAAGGGAAAGTTGAGTCCCCGGTATGTGGGTCCCTATGAGGTTTTGCAAAAAGTCAGAAAGGTTGCATATGAATTGAGGTTACCTAGTGAACTAGCTTCGCTTCATTAGGTATTCCATGTTCCTATGCTTAAGAAGTGTATTGGTGATTCCGTGTCCATACTTTTTATTGAAGGGCTTGGTGTGGAGGAGGACCTCTCCAATGAAGAGGTTTAGGTGGAGATTCTTGATAGGCAAGTTAATAAGTTGAGGAACAAGAAGGTGGCCTCCGTAAAGGTGTTATAGAGAAACCACCTAGCTGTAGGAGCAACATGGGAGGCCGATGTCGACATGACGTCACGTTATCCTCATCTCTTTCCTAACTAAGATGTTCCTATTTATAATGAAAATAATGAATAAATTTTAATTTGACTTGTTTTGAAAAATATGCATAATTATGGCAAAATGTTATGCTAAAATGAGTTTTCATGAAAATTGTTCTTTTCCTTGATTTGCACTTTTGTGTATTTGATGTATTTCTTGGCTTCATGCAACAGTAATGAGAATGTTGATGTACTGTAAGAAGTTTTGGCATAAGTGACTTGATGATCATGTTGAGCTCATGTTGATATTGAGAAAAATTTCCTCACGTTGTGATGTTAAGCTCTTATATTTGGCCAATTGTGATTTGAGTTTCTATGTGTAAATGCCATGTTGTTATGATGATTTGAATTGAAACTCATGTTTTTTTGTTTGGCTGCTAATATTGAGTCTATCTTTCCCTTCAAAAGATTTTAGTGTCATTCGGGGACGAATGTTCCTAGGGGGGGGGATAATGTAACACCCCAAAAGTGCAAGACCTAATCTAGAGCCTCACAAATTGGTCTAAGTTTTGTAACACTTTTATAAGGCCTAAATAATGTTTATAAACAATTTAGGAAGATTTAGAGTCAAGATGTCAAGAAACGTCCATGACGTTTAGTGAATTGTGAAATTGAGGCAAGTATACCATGGCCTATTTCACGAAATTTTAGGAGTCGGAATTTGATGAAATTTGGTGGAAATGTGTCAACTATTATAAGAGTAGTTTTAGGATTGAAAATTCCGGGTAAGACTCCCCAAGGACCACCTGAAGGGTCTTCCTTCCATTTTGGCCAAAAAGATGTCACTAAGCAGTGTCTACCTATGCATGCCATCGACGAGGCGTAGGATTAACGACAGGGCATCGATGCCCCCATGATGAACACTTAGCAATTTTTCCAAAATGTCCAAATTGACAAATCTCTAAACTTATCGACAGACCTACTACACATTTGGGGGCATGGGCGTCGACTAACCTACGGATCGTAGGTCGGGGTCTTGTAGGTCAGGCTTGCAATTTCACTGTCCTATTTTAAGTGAGTTCAATTAATTATTTAATTATTTAGGGTTTAATTAGGGGTCAAGGGTGGTTAATTAATTTAACTAAGTAACTATAAAAGCTACCCTAAGTCTAAACTCAACTCAACACCCCACAATTCCCAAACTCACATCTCTCTAACATCTCTATAGTCTTTTTCTTCTCCAAACTTCAACCTCCATTGAAGAACACTAGAGCTCCAATTAAGGGAAGAATTGACCAAGGTTTTCATCTCAAACTCTTGGCAAGATCATCACTAAGGTATGATTTCTTTCACTCTTGGGATTCCTTTTCCCAAGAGGCCCTTTCAAAGATGATTTTCAACATTCTCAAAGTTAGGGTTTCAATCTAGACATGAGTTCTCTTTTAAAAATGAATGTATTAATCAATTTTGATGAATTATAGTCTTTTATCATTCTTTAACTAAGTATTAATGGTCAACTGATAAAGATCACTCAATATTGTCTCATTGAACCCTTGTTCTTTCCTACATTCATTATGTCTTGAAATTCTATAGTAATTGTGAAAGATGATGATCATATGAATGTGTAGAGTAGAAATTATATGTATTACTTCTTGAATTTACCTTAATTATGCATTGGCTATGTTTTATTTGGTAATTAAACTATGGAGGCAATGGAAAGGCAAAAAAGTGTGAAGGTTAATTCTTCTTGAATTCAACTATGAAGGATGAGTTATGTAGATTGTAATGGTTCTATGGCTAAGGTGTGGTTGTGTTATTAATAGCTAGTATCCCCTATCTTTAACCCTAGACTATTGAATTGGTTATGGATCATGCAATTATGTAATGTTATGATTATTATATGATTGAAAGTAGTTCCTCATGATTATAATAAAGTGTTGAGTGAAGGTTTACTCACTTATATGTGGTTTCTTAAGTGAAAGGATAGTTCTCACCTCTGAATACCTATGAGCTATTGTGATAATATGTTCACATAGGGGTCAAAAGAGACTAATGTGATCTTGTATGAAGAGTATGATGATTAATAAAGGTAATGTATGTAAATGATATGGATGTCTCACATTTAGTAAGTCTTGCCTCCCACCTGGGTTTCTTCATGTTTAGCATATTCAGATTCCAAAGATATGTCTTGTCTCATGAGATGGAAACCTACAGATTAGTAAGTCAAGTTACTAGTAACAATCTCCTTGACCCTTTACTATGTGCCCACATAGGACTATAGCTTAGTGGATCCACCTAGATAGCTATGTAAGATTGGTTACACGTTAGGCAAGTTCTAACCCTCTTTTTTCGATGTAGGAGGATCGGATTCCATGTATCTCACATGGTCTCATGTCGGTTATTGCACTATAATCTCTAATCTAGTAAGGTAAATGAGTTAGTCAAGCATGTAAACTATTATTAGGGTTGTCTTAAAGGCTATTACATGTAGGGTATGAGACTTCTCTTACTCATTGCACATGTGAGATCCTAAAGGATGATTCTAGTAGTGGCTTGTATGATCAAGTTGATTACATGTTATGTATGTCAAGCTTTGTATGAACTTATGAATCAAGCATGCTATGGTTAAGTAAGAATTATGTTGCAAGTGACTTAATGCGATGCTTAGCTTTAGATAGGGTTATGGGGTTCTATTCTTGGCATTGCACAAGTATTGCTTTAGGTTGCTTATGTGTTGGGGTAATATCATTTTGGTTTGATTTATAATGTTCCATATATGTGCATTTTGAGTTATTGAACATAAACCATGGTTTTGATTAGATTGTGTCGTTTATCATGCATTACTAATTTTGTGCATAGGATCTATACTTAGTATATGTGGGGTTGAACTAACCCATATTTCTTCCCTTTTTCCCAAACATTGTAGTTCTGACCATTGAGTTCCTAGAAGGCAAATTGTAGAAGACTTGGACTCTTTTCTACAAGGATTGGTAGGTCCTCATGTTCGGGGATGTTACCTATCTCAACATTCTAGCTTTGGAATTGTGTTGTGATAAAGACATTGTTCTTTCCTTTATCATTTGAAAATTGATGTAAGCCTATATTGGCATGTTGACTTTGTTTTGGTTATGCCCAAGATTTGTAATCATTTATTTGGTTCAATATGAGACGAAATATTAGAATAATTCCTATATATCACACGTTTTCTAAATGAGAAGCCTATGTTTGCTTCATATGTGAGGAGTCTAAGTAAAATCCACGTGTAGTATGTGACAGGTCTATGTAAACCTCACCATATAGATGTATATGAAAAGTTTTAATTTTTTTGTGGTTATAACGTATGAGATATAATGACAAACGCTAAGAGTCTAGTCTTAGTCCTCTCCATGGACGACGAAGCCGGTTACATCTAGTGGGTGTTTCCCGAGCGTAAGATACATAGGAATTATATATATATATATATATAT
>NC_028648.1:21363653-21407418 GCF_001406875.1 Solanum pennellii | reverse complement strand
TATATATATATAACACCTCTAAAAGTACTTAGGTGAAGCTAGAACCTAACATGTGTGTCATGAGGTTTTAAAGTCCTAAAATGTTTTATAATGGTGTTTTGATACAGTGTCTAAATTTGGTAGTGTTTGGAGGTCAAACATCTAAGAACGTCCATAACGTTCGAAAGTCTTGCCTTGAGACGTGCTTGTATGTTTAGGTATGCCTTTGCATGTTTTACGTGTTTGTTTTAGTTGAAATTGATGTGAGAGGTTCCTAACTTGTATATGAGTGTATTTAATTTGTAAACATTTGGGCACGACTCCCCATGGACCAACCTGAGGGTCCTTGAGGAGGACCTAACATGTGGTTCAAAACTGTCAAAAACATTCCCAACCAACAGGGGCAATCAACGCTCGTAGGTCCATCAATACCCCATCGATTGAGGCGTAGGTTGACACTTATCCTAGGGATATTAAGCTCCCATTTGAAGAGCCTCTGATCCAAGCCTTGTACCAGCAGGATGATCCATTGGTGGATCTACGTGACGTCGCCTGGTCTGTCAATTGACACCTGCAAGTTTTTGCAGCTGTCACGGCCAAGCCAAAGGCGATTTTGGGGAATTCATGTAGTGCTCTAAAAATATTTTTGGCGGTTATTTAAGGTACTTTGGGTATTTTAAGTAGTTTTATAAGTCTAGAACCTCAAACCCAAAGAAAAACTCTCTAGAACTCCATCGAAGCTTGAAGGGAGATTGGAGCATGGATCTTGGTTTCTCCATCAATTCTCTGTCATGTCATGGATAATAATCAATCAAGGTATGGTGTTTCATCCTTGAATGTCTTTCTTCAAAGATCCAACGTTCAAAGTGATTTCCAAGACTTTTCAAAAGATGAATTCTCCTATTTTGTTATCTAGCCATGGTTCTTGCATAAAACGTTTTGAATGAATGGATTATGATTGAATTGATGTTAATTTGATGAACCCATGTAAACCATGATTTCCTTATTTTGACTATATTATAGGTGATTTGAGCATGTGTCAATTGTATTGATTTCTTGTGAAATTTGATTTGCACTATTGAATTATGTAAGAAGTTTGTTAGAATTGTATGTAGGTTGTCCTAAATTGATGAGATTCATATTGTACTGGCTAATGATTAGAGTTGTAATGGTTGGAATGGTGGTATGTTAATCTATCTTCTTCTATATTGTGTAGTATTTGTGTTTCAGTTGTGATGTTTGGTATGGTCCACTTATAGTTGCGGTGCTTATATGCTATAAGTGTGAAGAATGTGGCCTCATCGACATTACGTTATGAATTGTGAAGAATGTGGCCTTATCGGTATTGCTTTATGAATTATGATGTTATCATGTTGTAACTTGAATATGTGATCATTGTGAAAGTATAAATGGCTTATGTGTATATGTGAAGTCAAAGTATGTGTTCTTCTAATTGAGTATAGGTGATAATGATAGGCTATAATGATGTCTTCATGTGTGTTTACTTGAAGTTGAAGTGTGAATCTTCCTAGTTGACTATGTGAACCTTATGATGAGTTACGTTGATGTTTCTTTAGGAATGAGTAGGGTGACTTGTAGTATATTAGTAGACCCTATATGCTACTTGAATGATATTGTACATATGATAAGATACTGATATGTGTGTCTTGTTTTGGTAGACCTATGTCCCTATACTTGATACCTGTAAAATGAGAATATGACTCTTGACTTAGTAGGCTAAAGCACATTTGTCATGGATGTGTATGTATGATTAAAATATTACCTTGAACATAGTTAAGAGGGTCATTTATGTGGAACCTTCTACCTAGATAGAAAGTTATGATATCCTTGAAGTTGAAAGCCGTAATGAAATCCTTCTTGTGTGAATGATGGACTTAGGGATTGGTTGGATGGAATGACATGAAATCATCCTCAGGAAAGTCATGAAGCTATCCTATTTGACTATTGTGTGGCAGCCCTAATGGACCCCATTTGGTAAGGTGTGTTATAATTTGGTTATAACTTCTATATGGTACCTTTTCATATGCCCTTAGATTGAATTACTCTATCAGAACAAAGGTTAGCACCGAGAGAAAATACTTGGGAAGTGACTCTTCTTTAGATGAGACTAGAGTATAAATAAACCCTTCATATTCCTTAACCATGTGCCTACATGGGATGTGTTCTAGTTCTACCATTGGAAAGTAGAACACCGCATCATCAGAGTAGGGAAGACTCCGGATTCCATGCCTATCTAGTATGGTCTATGTCTCTTATTGCCGATTCTCATCATGTGGGATACATTATATAGTTGGATAGGTTCTACAAAGATCAGGTAGTGAAATGGGACGCTATCTAGAAATTGCACGAGTAGGCTTCGAAGATGCTAGTGTGTAAGTTCCCTAGGTCTTCTCCATGTCCATTATGTGAAAGTTCTTAATTGTTGAATGCCTCTTATATGGTTTAATGAACATAGTGACTTAAGCAAAATGCAAGTAAATGAAAAGGCACTTATCAGCTTTAAGGATTTCTTAGGTAGGCTTGGAGAGGGTGTATATGTGTTCTCTTCATGTCTTACTTAGGTGAGTCTTAGAGTAATTCTAGGTAGGGAGTTTAATTGATGAAATAGGAATAATCTTATCTTAGATAGTCCTTAGGATCACTTAGGTCTGTGAAGGGGTTGTGTGGGCCGTCGCTTCATAACTCACTCAAGTGAGCCTTAGAATAATCTTTGGTAGAAACATTTTATGTGATTTGAAGTGATCATGATATGCTATATTGTGTAATGTGACTATATGTGCTTATGTTGACTTGTAAGTGGCTCTTCTACTTGTCTTATGAGGTTTTATACAAAAGAGCATGTTTATTATAAATGTCCTTTTAGCATGTTTTTAATTGCATGTCACCATAAGTAGTACATTTTAATGTACTAATTTCATATAGATTATATTATCTCTAAAGGTGTAGGTGGCATTTGAGAGTAGTCTTTAAAGACAAGCTTGGATATTAGCATTCATTCAAGTAAAGTAGGGGTATGTCCTCAATAGATTAGAGGGCATCACTATGTTTTGTTTTCTTATTAAATGTATTGTAGTAAACTTTGCCTTTCCTTATGATATTCTATAAAAGAGATATTTTGAAGTATTATTATTTTGTGTGAAAAAAGTTTTAGCTCCGCCTACTGTAACGCCCTAAAACGAACTAAGGTTAACTACATCCTCGTGATGTTTATTGATCTAATTTGAAGTTAAAATGAGTTACATTAGTGTTCTTAGGCAGTGTGTGAAGTTTGATTAAGTTTGGAGGTCAAACGTCCGAGAACGTCTATGACGTTCGCCAAGTGTGCTATAGAAAGTGTTCTTGCATTTTGATGTGTTTGAGTGAGTTTTAAGTATTACTTTTGCTAGAAATTGATGTGGGATGTTCCTAAGACCTAGATGACTATGTTTAGGGGTTTAACGTTCCGGTACAACCCCACCTAGGACCTACGAAGGGACCTAGAAAAGGACCCCACTTCTTGGCAACAAGCTGCAAAAACAGTGAGCAAACGACGACCCAAGGGACGGTCCATTGGTCAACCAACGGCCCGTCAACCATGGTAGTTGATTGGCTCTACAAGTCTAGCCAAGCCTGCACTTGGAGGAGTTGCAGTCCCAATCGACAGACCCCATCAACGGGGCGTCGATTGGGAGATGGTCCGTTGGTGATGGGGGTGTAGGTGGTCACTGTAAAAGCTGTAATTTCCTGCTTTGGCTTGAAGTGTTTGGTAAATTCACCCCAAGTCTTTTATGACCCTAGGAAGTTAGTTTTAGGGTTTTTAAATTAAATAAGATTAGTTTTAAGTCCTAGACCTAGACAAGACCCCTCACTTCAAATATTCAAACTCCCTCTCTAAAGAAAACTCTCTAAAAGTCACAATTGGAACTAAGACTCAAGGAGGTCAAGAAGAACTGGTTTGGACGTGTTTCTTCATCAAAAATTAGTGGTTTGTCTTGAATTTGAGGTATGGTATCCATCCTTGAACCCTCTTCCATTCATCCAGTCATTTCCAAAAGATTTCAAAAAGGGTTTTCAAGCTCTACTTTCTTCTATCTTTGGTTTTAAGCATGGGTCTTCTTGTACAAGTGTTTTAATGATTCAATTGTGTTTCTTCTAGTATAAATTGATCATTTTAATTTCCAAACCCTAATGAACTCATGTTTATGCATATTTCAAACTTTTAGCTTAAGAAATGGGTTAGATGAGCATGTTTGTGTAGGGTATGAACCTTGGTTTTCTTGTGTTGTTATTATGATTTAGCTACTACCCTGAGGGCCTTATTATGATGAAATATTGAGAAACTGGTTATAGGTTGTAATGTCTTGGTTATATGATGAGTTGCTTATATTGCATGATTCACATTATAAATTGTTATTTGAGTGTTATGGTCCACCTTCTTGGTGGCGGTGTTTATTTGATAAAATTGATATTATTTAGTATGCATTGTGATTGTGGATATGAAGGTCTGATTTGTGAAATGAAGTGATATTGAAGATGGGTCTTGTATTGTGTTTTGTGAAGCTTGAATTGTATGTTTGGTTTAGATTATGCCTAATTGAAGGATATGAGTATGTAAAGCATGTAAAGTGTGTGAATTGATGAATGTAGGTCTAAAACACGTATAAAAGTTTATGTGAATGAGATGACGTTTATGTGCAAGATGTGCTCACATGTATACACACACAATTTCATGAATTTATGAAGTTATGTTGAGTAAAAAGGGGAGTTTTGGGGTGAAAACTCTTCGTGAGTTGAGATGAATTGTTTAGTAGCAACTTCAGTACCTCCCAAGAGCTTTCTAAGATAGGTCGGAGGATGAATACCCTTTGTGAGTTGAGATGTAGTGTTCACTAGTTATCCTTAACCTATAGTTTATAATGTTAAGAATCCGTGGGGATTTATGCCTAGAACTAAGAGGATATGAAGAAGGGTTGGTTACATTTCGTGAGTTGAGATATTCTATTCCAATGTACCTCTTGAGATGAGTACTCCTCGTTAGTAGAGAATGAGTTACTTAGTAGCAATCTCCTTATCCCTTAACTATGTGCCTGCATAGGTGTAGCTATTGGGAAAGCCATGTAAAAGCTAATAAGTATGACCTTACTCTAGGCAAGTGAGGATCCCCCATTCGATAGGGGTTAATATCGGAATTTCATGTCTAGATCTCATGGTCTATGTCGGTTAAACTAACTCACACAATAGAATTGAATGAACTAAGTCTTCTAAAAGAACGTACTACTTAGAATAGGTGGTGGTATGGGACGGTATCTATCCATTGCACTAAATCGGGCCTTCCGAAAGGGAAGTCTTGGTGACAAACCTTCTAAATGAGTGTGCCACTTAGGGTAGGTGATGGTATGCGACGCCATCTACTCATTGCACTAAGTAGGCATTCTGAAAGGGAAGTCTTTGGTGTGAAAAGCGCCGCCGAAGCAGCATAAGCAGGCTTCTATTGCTACGTAACAATAAAGCAGGATAGCATTTTGCGCCCACATGTTTGAATTTGAGGGTAAAGAGCTCGCTTGTTATACGGGATCCGACGCATCCAACAGAGCGAAACAGTGTTCTTTGTTGGGTGTTCTTCTAATGTCTTGTAATTTGAGTGGTGACTTACTTTCTCGAGTGGAGTAAGCTTTTGGTGGGTAGTCTTAAGGATCCCCTCAGTGTGAATTGAAGGAGGTGTTTAGACGTTTCCTTCATGTCATACCTTGGAGAATCTTACGATAACCTTGGTTAGGAAACTTCTACGGAAATGAGCTCACTTTCTCATTGGCAATACCTTGGAAGTTCACTATCTTTGGAGTCTTTTTAGTTCACTGTAGTGGTTTAAATAATTCACTGTAATTTTGGTTCAGTTCTTGTTAAGTTCCTCAATCCAAGGTAATCCATTAGGAGAACTAAGTGGGAGTGGTAATATGGGATGCTTTCCTCACATTGCACTTAGTGTGACCAATAAGATCTATTGTAGAAGGGTATTTACATGAAGTCTGTATGAATCAATGTTTGGCACGTGTTTAACCAAGAGTGTGGACTTGATTTCCATACGCGATATGCCTATGGTTGGTCGTCTTAAGGATCACTTTGGTGTGCCTGCCTTGAAGGGGTGTATGGGCGTTCCCTTCTGTCTTAGCTTAAGGAGTTTTAGGATGACTTGGTTAAGGAAACTTCAAAGGAAAAAGGGTTCACATGACTTGGACTATGCCATTCACTGTAATGTGTTCATTGTAATAATTCTTGATGTTATTGTAATGTGTTCTTTGATTCAAAAATTATGAGATTCTTTTATTATGTGTAAAATGATGATACTTATACTATTTCAGCTCTTAATTCGTGAATGTTATAATTATTTTTCATGAAATCTTATTTTTACTAAAATGTCCTTTTTTCTTGTTTTTTCATATGCTATACTTAGTACATTGTTTTGTACTAACCCCATACTTTTCTGTACTCTATAAGTATAAGTTGGAAGCTTTTGAAGACTAGAAGGTGAAGCTTGGGATAGTTTGTCCTCATATATTCGAGGGCATAGTCCTTTTATTAGTTTATTATTTAAAGACTTATTATGTATTTCTTTTTAATGTTAAGGGCCGTGTCCCTAAGATATTATGTCGTGTCTTTAAGTTGGCTTGTGACGATGAGATTCTCTAAATATTTATGAAAGTCTAGTTTTTATTAAATGTCTTGAAAAGTTTTAATTCCAATACTTTTCATGTCTTATGTAATGAACGATAGTTAAAGGGCTTGTACAAGATCCCAAAGGGTCAAGTACGCCTTGCCACGAACCGAGGGTTCTCCATAACTTCTTGGGGTTACTTTTGGATTGTGACTTACTTGGTATCAGAGCATAAGGTTATAGGAAATAGTTTAGTGTCTAAAAAGTCTCACAAGCCACATCTAATAGTATCTTGGTCATTGGTGTGATCGTGACACATCCATGGACAAAAGGCTATAGGATGATAGAAGTTTCACTTTCTTCTCTATTCTAATGTCGTGCCTTAGAGTTTAGTCATATAAGGTGTCTTTTCTCAACCTCTTATCTTTGTGTTTATAGGACAAGAATATGAGGAGATCAACCGCTATAAAGGAGGAGGGAGGTGTAGCTAATGAGAGGATCCCTTCCCATATTGGCCAAGTTCCTATTGTTGTGGCCCTATAGGAAGAAAATGAAGAGGTTTCTCTTCAAGAACCTCAAGTGCCTCCGGAACCTCAAGAACCTCAAGTGCCCAAGTGCCTCCTATGTCTCAAGCTCCTTTTGTTTAAGGAGATATGACTAATGCGGAGTTGAGGGCTGCGCTAATGAACTTGACCCAACTCATGACATCTCAAGCTCATGTCGTCAATAATCACTTTGTTGCTCAAGCTAATCAAGGAGTTGGACCTCAACCTAATGCTAGTACTCCCGCTTCTAGAATTCGGGATTTCATGAGGATGAACCCTCCCACTTTTCATGGAACTAAGGTGGATGAAGATCCACAAGGCTTCATAGATGAAGTTTTCAACGTTGTAGATGCTATAGGTGTGACCCCTAGGGAGAAATCAGAGTCAGCCGCTTACCATCTCAAAGATGTGGCTCAAGTGTGGTTTGAGCAATGGAGGGTTGAGAGACCCTTAGATAGAGGTCCGGTTGATAGGGAGGAATTCAAAGAGGCTTTCCTAGATAGGTTCTTTCCCCTAGAGTGGGGGGAGAAGACAATGGTTGAATTCATGAACTTTTATCAAGGGGGAATGAGTGTGCAAGAGTACTCTCTCAAATTCACCCAACTCTCTAAGTATACCCCAACCATGGTAGCTAATCTTAGGGCTAGGATGAACAAATTTTTGATGGGAGTGTCTAACTTAGTGGAGAAAGAGTGTCGTACGGTAATGCTTCTTAATGATATGGATATTTCTAGGCTCATGGTCTATGCACAACAAATTGAGGGGTCCAAAATTAGGGAGATAAGGCAAGATGGGTAAGACGCCTAGGTCGGATGATTTTAGTCACCAAAAACCTAAGAAGAGGTTCTATCACCAATATTCTTTTATGGGAAACAAGGATAAGGCTCCAAACAAAAATTCTCAAGGTGGTGGTCATTCTTTTGATAGAACTAGGTGCCCTACTTGTGGGAAACAACATTTGGGTAGGTGTCTTGCCAAAACGGATGGTTATTTTGCATGTGGTAATGAGTTACACAAGATGAGGGACTTCCCTAACATCAAAGAAAGAGGGAAAGAGGTCAATCAAGCTTCCATAGATCCTAATGCTCCAAAGAAGAACCCTCCCTATGAGATAGGATCTAAGAAGGATAACCAATCCGGAGTTGATAGTCCCGGTAAGTCTTAACCCTTTATGATTGTTGTTTATATGTTATGTTATGATTTTATATGGTTTTATACTTCATATGATCATGCCTTCTTGATAAATTGCTCAAAGAATGAAAATTTGAAAATATTAAGCATGTCGGCAGTGTATATTGATGCTCACTGTAAAGTTTCTCAATTTTGAAAAAAATATTCCTTGACTTAATTGAAGTTTCAAAGTGTGTAAAAGTTATATATATGAACATGTTTAATGTTGGAGAAGGTAGTTCCTCCATAAAAGAAGGATAAGATCAAATTTTAAACTTGAGAAGTTTTGCTAAAGTGCTAGTGTTGCAAAGTGTTAAATTGTGCTCCTAATTAGTCGATGCTTTGATCTTAAATGTTTTATCCTTTATTGTAATGTGTTATGTGTTTCTAAGGAGTCCTTTATGGACTTAAAGTTTTGTGTAATTCGAGGACGAATGCTATTCTAAGTGGAAGAGAATGTAACGTTCTAAAATGAAATAAGTTGAACTAGAGCCTCATGAGTGTTTCTTGATTTAATTTAAAGTTAAAATGAGTTACATTAGTGTTATTAGTCAGTGTGTGAAGTTTGGTTAAGTTTGGAGGTCAAACGTCTGAGAACGTCCATGACGTTCACAAAGTGTGCCTTAGAAATTATGCTTGTGTCTTGATGTGTTTGAGTGAGTTTTACATGTTCGTTTTGCTCGAAATTGATGTGGTATGTTCCTAAGACCTAGACAACTAAGTTTAGGGGTTTAAAGTCCGGATACGACCTCACTTAGAACCCAAGAGGGGCCCTAGAAGAGGACCCCACTTCTTGGCAAGAAGCTGCCAAAACAGTGACCAAACGACGACCCAGGGATGGTCTGTTGGTCAACCAACGAACCGTCGACCATGGGCGTCGATTGGAAATGCAAGGCTATCCAAGCCTGCACATGGAGGAGTTGCAGTCCCAATCGACCGACTCCATTAACGGGGCGTCGATTGGGAGAAGGTCCGTTGGTGATAGGGGCGTAGGTGGTCACTATACATGCTTTAATTTACTGCTTTGTCATGGGGTGTTTGGTAAATTCACCCCAATGATTTATGACCCTAGGAAGGTATTTTAGGGTTTTTAAGTTATATTAGATTAGTTTTAAGTCCCAGACCTAGACTAGACCCCTCACTTCAAATATTTAAACTCCATCTCTAAAGAAAACTCTCTCAAAGTTAGCATTGGAACTAAGACTCAAGGAGGTCAAGAAGAACTGGTTTGGACGTGTTTCTTCACCAAAAATTAGTGAGTTGTCTTGCATTTGAGGTATGGTATCCATCCTTGAACCCTCTTCCATTCATGCTGTCATTTCCAAAAGATTTTAAAAAGGGTTTTCAAGCTCTACTTTCTTCTATCTTTGATTTTAAGCATGAGTTTTCTTGTAAAAGTGTTTTAATGATTCAAATGTGTTTCTTCTAGTATGAATTGATGATTTTAATGTTAAAATCGTAATGAACTCATGTTTATGCAATTTCAAACTTTTAGCTTAAGAAATGGGTTAAATTTGTGTTGTTATTATGATTTAGCTACTGCCCTGAGGGCCTTATTATGATGAATTATTTAGAAATTGGTTATAGGTGCTGATGGCTTGGTTATATGGTGAGTTGCTTACATTGTATGATTCTTATTATAAATTTTCGTTTGAGTGGTATGGTCCACCTTATTGGTGGCGGTGTTTATTTTATGAACTTGATATTTTTAGTATGCATTGTGAGTGTGGCTTTGAAGGCGTAATTTGTGAAATGAAGTGCTATTGAAGATGGGTCTTGTATTATGTTTTGTGAAGCTTAAATTGTATGTTTGGTTTAGATTATGCCTAAATGAAGGATATGATTATGTAAAGCATGTAACGTGTGTGAATTGTTGAATGTAGGTCTAAAGCATGTATAGAAGTTAATGTAAATGAGATGACGTTTATGTGCAAGATGTGCTCACATGTACACACAAACTTTAATGAATGTATGAATTTAAGTTGAGTAAAAAGGGGAGTTTTTGGGTGAACACTCTTTGTGAGTTGAGATGAAGTGTTTAGTAGCAACCTCACTACCTCCCAAGAGCTTTCTAAGATAGGTCGGAGGATGAAAACCCTTCATGAGATGAGATGTGGTGTTCACTAGTTATCCTTAACCTATAGTTTATAATGTTAAGAATTCGTGGGGAGTTATGCCTAACACTGAAGAAGGGGTGGTTACACTTTGTGAGTTGAGTTGTTGTATTCCAATGTACCTCTTTTGATGAGTACTCCTCGTTAGTAGAGAATGAGTTACTTAGTAGTAATCTCCTTATCCCTTAACTATGTGCCAAGATGGGTGTAGCTATTGTGAAAGCCATGTAAAAGCTAAAAATATGACCTTACTCTAGGCAAGTGAGGATCCCTCATTCGATAGGGGTTAATATCAGGATTCCATGTCTAGCTCTCATGGTCTATGTCGGTTAATCTAACTCCCACAAAATAGTTGAATGAACTAAGTCTTCTAAAAGAACGTACTACTTAGGGTAGGTGGTGGTATGGGACGCTATCTATCCATTGCACTAAGTAGGACCTTCCGAAAGGGAAGTCTTGGTGACAAACCTTCTAAAAGAGTGTTCTACTTAGGTTAGGTGGTGGATTGGGACGCCATCTACTCGTTTCACTAAGTAGTCATTCTGAAAGGGAAGTCTTTGGTGTGTTGTTGGGTGTTCTTCTAATGTCTTGTGATTTTAGTGGTGACTTATTTTCCTGAGTGGAGTAAGCTTTTGGTGGGTAGTCTTAAGGATCCCCTCGGTGTGAATTGAAGGAGGTGTTTAGACGTTTCCTTTATGTCATACCTTAGAGACTCATAGGATAACCTGGTTAGGAAACTTCTACGGAAATGAGCTCACTTCCTCATTGGCAATACATTGGAAGTTCACTATTTTTGGAGTCTTTTTAGTTCACTGTAGTGACTTACATAATTTACTGTTATTTTGGTTTAGTTCTTGTAAAGTGCCTCAATCCAAGGGAATCCATTAAGAGCACTAAGTGGGAGTGGTAGTATAGGATGCTACTCTCACATTGCACTTAGTGTGACCTATAATTACTATTGGAGAAGGGTATTTACATGAAATCCATATGAATGAATGTTTGGCACGTGTTTAACCAAGAGTATGGACTTGATTTTCCTACGCAGTAAGCCTATGGTTGGTCGTATTAAGGATCGCTTTGGTGTGCCTTGAAGGGGGTTGTATGGGCGGTCCCTTCTTTTCTTACCTCAGGGAGTCTTAGGATGACTTGGTTAGGGAAATTTTAAAGGAGAAAGGGTTCACATGACTTGGACTACGCCATTCACTGTAATAATTCTTGATGTTACTATAATGTGTTCTTTGATTAAATATTATGAGATTCTTTTATTATGTGTAAAATAATGATGCTTATGCTATTTCAACTCTTAATTCATGAATGTTATAATTATTTGGCATGAAATCTTATTTTTACTAAAATGTCCCTTTTTGTATGTTTTTGCATATGCCATACTTAGTACATTGTTTTGTACTAACCCCATACTTTTATATACTCAATAAGTATAGGTTGGAAGCTTTTGAAGACTAGAAGGTGAAGCTTGGGAAAGTTTCTCTCAAGGAAAAGTATGTTATCATATATTCGAGGGCGTAGTACTTTTCTTAATTTCTTATGTAAATACTGTAACAACCCTAAAAATGGATATGCTAAGTAATGTTTAATGTGTCTAGAATGCCAACGATTAGACCGGGTTCACAGAGATTGATGCGCGTAGAACCAGACGTCGGAACCCTTTCTACATCAAAGACAATTAACTTGGGGAGTTATTTGAGCTAAGAAAGGTTGGGTCCAACCATGTAGGACTCTCAAATACGAAGATTTACTCGAAGGAGTCTTTACCGGACTTAAAAAGAGGAAATCTTAGGTTTGGAGGGTTAGCGGTAAAATGGTATTTTTACATGCTAAAGGTAGTATCATAATTATCCTAAATATATAATTAATTTTTTAATTAATAAGGTGGAGGGGCATTTTGGGGAGAGAGGGCCGAAATTGGGCTCTTTAAGTGAAGTCTTGCTCCACCCGGGTTCGAACCTAGGTGGAAGCAATGAATTAAATAGTTTTAATTTAAGTTGGTAAATTATGTAATTAATTTATATTTATTAGTAATTATATTATTTAAAATAAAATCAAAACAGATTTTTAATAATTAAATAAAACCTTATTTGACTAAGTGCTAAACTAGACTCCTAAGCCTAAGAAAACTCTTCTCTCCCACGCTCATCTCTCTCACGTCTCTATCACTATCACTAACGTTTTTCTCTGCCAAATAACGTACAAAAACAGTAGGTAAACCCAAGTTCTTCACACTTGAAGAACTCACAACGAAAATTATAAACAAACAACTAATCGAACATGTTAGGCAAAGAGAAAGTTTTCCGTCAAGATGGTGTTGAAGCTATTGGATTTGGACGTGTGTTTGGAGGGTTTCTTTGGAAAGCAAGTCGAGGTTTGAACGTCAAAAGGCTATGGGTTCTCTTCTCTCTTGGTTCCTTTTCCAAGAGACCCCTTAAGGTTCAGAATATTCATTCCGAAAACTAGGATTGTTCCCCGTTGCATATCCCTGTCACTAGCTCCCGTTGAATCATAGGTTGGTTATGTTTGCTGGTAGAAAACTAGGGAAGAAACGTGTTTTAGTGATGATTATGTGTTTATACGTATGTTTGGAATTATGTGACTTATGTAGATGTTTGACTTATGTTGATGTTTCTGAAAATATAACACGTGTGTATGTGTGTGTTGCCATGGCTATTGTTCATGGTTTAGGACTTGAAGTGGCATGATAGTTCTTTATATTTCATGTACACATGTTGATGTAAATGTGACATTCATATGAGTTGAAATGTGGCTGATTTGAGGGATAATGTCTTGGCTAAATGAATCCATGAAAATGCACCTAAAACGTTTTAAATGCACTACGAAATTCCCCTAAGAACTAAGGTGTAACTTGGTGAAAGGATGCAGAAAAATTAAAAGAAAATTTCCATCTTCTAGTGATGAATTTCGGTCAGCAAAGAGGGTTTAAAACGTTGAAAAAATTTAATTAAAACAAGTGAGGTCATGGAGGACTGAACCCGTGGCTTCACCATATTAAAAACCCTGAAACTAAAGAAGTAAAAATAAATGTGGTGAAGGGGATTCGAACCATGGTATTGGCTGGAAAATGTAACTTAAAAGAAAAAAAAAGAAATGAGAGGAGTGGGATTGGAACCCACCACCTCTCACTCAGATTTGTCGAAGAGTAAAAGAAAAAAATAAAATGTGAGGCATGGGAATTGAACCCACGACCTCTAGGCAGTGAAGGAGAGTAATGAAAATAAAAGAAAGGAAATGTGAGGCGTGGGAATCAAACCCACGACCTCTAGGCAGTAAAGGAGAGTCAAAGGAAATGAAAGAAAAGAGATGTGAGGCGTGGGAATCGAACCCACGACTTCTTAGGCAGGTTTAAGGATAAAAATTAAAATAAATTAAAGAGGGGTTGTGGGAGTTCGAACCCACAACCCCTCGTCAAAGGAGAGAAATTTAAAGGCAATGAATATAAAAAGTAAATGAGGTTGTGGGGGTTCGATCCCATATCCTCTTAGTTCCATTAAGAGAAAAATGAAGAGAGAAATTAAGGGAAAAATAAAATGAAAGAATTAGGGCTTGAACTAAATGTAAGTGTTGTTCAAGAGATTTGAAAATCGGGTTCCCTTGCCCAAATTCCGTATAGATGCATAAGTCATACGTGAGTTAAGTCTTCAAGAATAATGCTGCCCACTTAGATCGAAATCGAGATCTTGGCTTACATACAAGATGAATAAGTCTTGTACTACATAATCATAGGAAGATATGAATCACTTAAACAAACTATGAATGAAGCCTCATGGCTTGCATGTATACACCCGTAAGTCTAGCATACATTTAAAAATAAGTGAACCTAAGATGTATGTAATGAAATGATGTAACCCTAGAAGGTTTAAGTACGAGTGTAAAACACACTAAATGGCCAAGTGCATTGGCATACGATGAAATGATTATTATGTAATGAAATGATGAAACCCTTGAAGGGTTAAGTAAGAGTGTGAAACACACAAATGGCCAAGTGCATTGGCATATGATGAAATGTACATTCATGTTAAAAGGGATGAGTAATTATGAAGAGAAAATGTGCTAATGTTGATGAATGTGGTGACAACATGATATGAGGCTAATGTAAAATATGATATCAATCTCAAGTGAGACTAAGTAAATGTTACCAAAAAGTACTCACCTATGAGAGTATAAAGTTAATGAAGAGACTAGTCTCTATGAACACTCTAACGAAAGTATTGAGATTAACACACTTAATGCTAATGATGATATGAGAAATCATCTATTGAGCTATGATGTAATCATCCTAGAAGCCATCTTCCATGACGTATGAGATGAATGTAATGGAACTTTATACTGAGCACCGATAGGCTAGCTTTGAGCGGTGATGCCTTCTTTCGGGAAGGGTAGAGGTTCACGTAACTCTCATGAGATGAGACTGTCCGGCATGCCGAGTATGGGTCTCCTTATATCTCCTAGTCTTCAAACCTGTACTGCAAATATATGGATCTGGCGGGGTTCAATTCCCATGTACGCTAGCATGTTTTGGGTCACTTTGGCCGTTGATTCCACCTCTTTTCGGTGTGGGGTTTCATGATGCTGGATTTCATGATGCTCAAATGATCTATCTCGGTTAAAATTAAAGTTCCTAATGAATGAATGAGTCTAGCCTTAAATGATGCACATAATGAAACGAATGTACAAAAGGTGTTAAGATAGGATAATCAGGAGGTGAGTTAGACTCAAGTAATGACATTAGGTCATTCTTGGTCATTACACAACGAACCTGATGAAAGACTTAAACTACATCCTATGTATAGTTGGTGTTTACACTGGACCATGAATGAAATGAAATGAAGTGTGTATGAATAAACGAAGTAGACTCTGTGTTTTTTAAAGAAGACTTCCTAGTTCAGGTCCTATATGTTGAGCCCTCATTTTGGGAAATCTTAATGTCAAGTCCATGATTCCTAGATCTCATGGCATATGAATAAATAATATGAACAACGTTATGTGTTATATGAATTATGATATGTACTATGTGTACGCTGTTGTGTGCTGTGTGCAAAATGTTAAGTATGATGATGCATGTTACTCTAATGGCATAACTTTCCTAATCCAAATTTGGAAAGCTCACTCACTTTCCTAATCTCAATTTGGCAAGTTCACTAACTTGACCTTCTACAATCATGTTGTTAGGAAAGAGCTATTCTTAATCATGCATGTCCTTGGTGTGTGCTTGCATATACCCATACTTAGTACAAGTGTGTACTAACCCTATACAACTTTACAATTTTAGGTGCTGGCACAGGTGGACCCTAAAGCTACAGGTTGACGCTGAAACTATCCGGACGTGGAACATTCATCCGGACTTGGTAGGCACTCATGCTTTCGAGGATGCTTGCCCATTATATTCTAGCTTAGTTATAGGATTGAGCAAGTGGAGTATGTTCCACTAGAGTATCATTCGGCTTTTCTATAGACATTGTATTGGTGCCATTTTGGCAAGTATACATTTAATGCTATATTAAACTATTTCTTTAATTTGATGATCTTAATGTTAGATGGTTGATGGTGAACAATTATGAATCTAATAGAATGATTAGTATGTATGTTAAGAAACAAAAAGTTTCAAATTTTTCCGCTAAAATTAACCTAGAGGAAGTAAGAATGACGTGAGTAGGCTTGTCTGCGACCTCTGAGAGGTCAACGAAAGCCGGTCTCCTCTGTGGTCTAGACTCCGGTCGTGACAAATACTTATTATGTATTTCATTTTAATGTAAAGGGCCGTGTCCTTAAGATATTATGTCGTGGCTTTAAGTTGACTTGTGATGATGAGATTCACTAAATATTTATGAAAGATTAGTTTTTATTAAATGTCTTGAGAAGTTTTAATTCTGCACTACTATTTATGTCTTATGTAATGAACGATAGTTAAAGAGCTTGTACAAGACCCCAAAGGGTCAAGTACGCCTTGCACCGATGGTTCTCCCTAACTTCTAGGGGTACTTTCGGTTTGTGACAGCTACTTTTCATACATGTAAGCAATGAATGATGTCAAAGGGCTTGTACAAGACATCCGAGAGGTCAAGTAAGTCGTGCCACGATTCGAGAATGCCATTTCTTCTGGGTTATACTCTCTGGTCACGACAAACTTGGTATTATAACATAGGTTATGAAATAGTCTTTAGGAATTTGAAGTCTCATTAAAGCCACATCTAGTAGAGTTTTGTTCATCGGTGTGAGTCGCGACACATCTATGAGCGAGAGACTATAGAACAATAGAGTATAAGTGTCTATTACTAATCTCTTCTCTTGTGTTTTTAGGGTATGACAACAAGAAGAATGGTCACAAGAATGTTGGAAGAGGAAGGAGTACATGAGGGAATTCCCCAAGGTAGATTAGGTACACAAGAAGTTCAAGTTCCCCAAGGTCTCTAAGTTCCTCCACAAGGTGATGAAGTCCCTAATGGAGGTGAACATAATGAGGTTTTGGTAGTTTTCCCGAACATGACTAATGGGGAAATTAGAGAGACTCTACTTGCTATAGCCCGAGGCATGAAAACTCATGTGAATAGCGGTGTTGAGCCTAGGGTAAATGCTATAGAGAGTACTATGCCTTCTAGGTTGAGGGACTTTGTGAGAATGGATCCTCCTATCTTTCTTGACTCTATGGTGGGAGAATATCCCCAAGAGTTTTTTGATGTTATGTATAAGGTATTAAGTGTTACGGGGGTGACTTCTAGGGAGAAGTCGGAGTTAGCTTCATACTAATTGAGTAAGTTGCTCAAGTATGGTACACTCAATGAAAAGATAATAGGCCGGTTGGGTCGGTACTATAGAGTGGGAGGAGTTAAAGGAGGCTATCTTAGGAAAGTATTTCCCCGTGAAAGGACGGAGGTGAAGGTTGAGGAGTAATCATTAACTTTAGGCAAGGGAACATGAGTGTTTAAGAGTACTATTTAAAGTTCACCTTGTTGATACACTTGAACTTACTTCTCAAATAAGAAGTAAAGCGGTCGTATCAAGTATATAATCCAACTAATGAGGTTGGGATCGTTCCCACGAGGAAAATAGTTCAGACGAAACTTTAATCTAATATTACTATTATTTAGTCAATTATTTCCTTAGAAAACAAAAGACAATAAAAAGGTTGGGCTGGGCGGCAACCGGGGTGAGAGCACGAGTCGCTGAGTCGTGTGTGGATGCAGAACTGTCAGCCTCATTAGACAAGGCAGACTGTGCAGCTGTTGCGCGTGCAGGAACCTCAGCAGATCCGGAGGCTTCCTCCGACCACGAAACTCCTAAGGATCTGGACGCTCCTGCTTCATGAGTAGCTGACCCAGAAGGTGTGCCAGTCAGTGTGCGCTCCTCATCAGACTGGGAGGCAGTGACTACGCCGGATGCCACCTTTTTGGGTGTGTCTCTGGTAGCACGTGCAACTCGGGATGGGGTGGAAGTGCCTGGGGGCACGTACTCGGGGTCAGGCTCATCATCAGAGCCAATGACCAGGCGGGTAGACGGGGTGACAATCTTCGATTTCCCACGTGCGTAGACTCGATCTTATTTTGGTGCCATAATAGATAGTACATGTAAAGAATCACTATTAGTACTAGAAGGATCAAACAAGACAAGCAAAACGACACAAAATAAATAAAAGAGTCAAGATGTAATGACATTTCTATTGTAACAGTGAAACACGACGGACCAGGTGACGACTCATCGTGAATACGACGGACCGTCATGGGGTCCGTCATGTATTACTTTAAACTATGTTTATGTGGAGAACCCTGAAGGAAAGTCTCTGACAATTATGACGGATAAGCAGGACGGACCGTTGTGATTATGACGGTCCGCCGTCGATGTCCGTCGTGGGACACTTAGAAAAAAGTATGGAGACCCTTAGGAGAGGGGTCTTTGACCGTCATGACGGTTATGCAGGACGGACCGTCAAGGATATGATGAACTGTCGTAGATGTCCATAAGAGGGCACTTGGAAAAAGTTGGAGACCCTTAGGAATAGGGTCTCTAACAACCAGAACGGTTGTGCAGTACGGACAGTCGAGGGTATGACGATCCGTAGCATGTGCCTGTTGGTGGACACTTAGAGAAAACAAGCTGTGGGGTGTTGGAACAGACCCTTTGACGGTTCGTCGTGGGTACGACGGTCCGTCATCGGGGTCTCGTTCTGTCATTCACTGACAGAACTGAGGATGCCACAATCATCCCCTATGACTCAAATGGAATACTTAGTGCTAACCTACAAGTTTATAACCCAAATACCTAGGAAACTAGCAATGCTAAAGCACCTATTTCTCGAGTTTTAACAAGGAAATTCCAGGATTCTCAACCTAGGTCAGACAAAATTGGATCAAATAATGAAGACCCACCAAAAAGAAATAGGCTAATACTAATTAAAAAACAAAAATGCAATGTAAATGGGTAGAGATCAGTGACACATACCTGAGAAGAGGAGAAAAACAAGCAAATGAGGCACTTGGTTATCAAGAGCAGAACCACAGAAGCAGACTCCGACCAGTAGAAAGGAGATTTCCGGAATTGGGGATCTGGGGAAGTGATTAGTTGATAGAGAAGAAAGGTAGGAAGTTTGAACTTTGAAAGGGAGGGAAATGGATGAAAGAGGGAAGGAAATGGGTGAAATGAAGAGGTGGGGTTTTTTAAATGTTGACAAATTTTAAATTTCCCCTGCCGGATCGGGTCGGGTTGCGGGTTAATGATGCAACGAGTCCCCGACGATGGTCCATCGCAGATACGACGGTCTGTCGTGGGTTCCGTCGCGTGTGACCTAATTTTGAAAATAAATGAAAGATGTACCTGGCATGATAGATTCATGTGACGGTCCATTGTATGCGTGACGGTCCGTCGATGTATCTGTCAGTGAATGTTGTAGAGGGATTTTCTGCCGAATTTCCTGGTGATGTGCCTGTAAATTTAAAACCCATTAGTAGAAAATGCTACCATTACTAGAAAGAAAACTATAAGTATTGGTTAGCCTCCCATCCAACGCCTGATTTAACATCGCGGCACGACTGAAGACACTTGATTACTCAGACTTCATCAAGATGCTATGCCTCGATCACTTCATTCGCTGATTCAGCACACCCGAAATAGATTTTTATTCGTTGTCCATTCACCTTAAACCGCACACCCTCCTTGTTTTCCAACTCAACTCCTCCATGAGGGAATTGTTGGGTAACCAAGTAAGGGCCAGTCCATGTGGACTTGAGCTTTCCCGAAAACAAGCGCGACCTAGAATTGTATTAAAGTACTAAATCCCTAACCATAAACTCTCGTATTTCAATTTTTAGGTCATGGTACTTCTTCATCTTTTCTTTGTAGGATATAGCAGATACCGATTGTAGCTCACCACTCTGCCTCATAGACATACAAATGTTGAAGGTCGCTTTTTCATTGTTCAACCGAAATTTCATCTGCCCCTTTTCCATATCAACTAAGGCTCTACCCATAGCAAGGAATGGCCTCCCAAGAATAATAGGAACTTCAAAATTGACTTCACAAACAAAGTCTGTCGGAAATATGAACGACTCCACTTTTACTAGCATATCATGGAATATCCATATTGGCCGTTTTACTGTTCGATCGGCCATCAGTAGCCGCATCGCAGTGGGCATTTATTAATCCAAACCCAACTTCTTGTAAATCGAGAGGAACATAAGATTTATGCTTGCCCCTAGATCACATAATGCTTTCGCAACATGTAATGACCATCCTGTACAAGGAATAGTGAACGCACCCAGATCTTCTTTCTTTTGTACTAGAGATCTTGTAGCAATAGCACTACAATGCTGCATTCTATCATCATCCTCAAAAGTGACCGATCTTTTCTTTGTAACCAGATCTTTCATAAACTTTGTATAACCGTGCATTTGTTATAGAGCTTCTACCAAAGGGACATTGATAGAAAGTTTCTTCAACATTGTTATAAAACGTCGATATGTACCATCCTCAGTCTTTTTTACTAATCTTTGAGGAAAGGCGGGGTGGTCAAGGCGTGGGAGTTACCTTTGTAGGCACTTCAACATCTTTTCCAGTGTTATCTTCTACTACACCACTAACCTCTACCACTTTATCATTATCTTTTATCACCTTTTCCTTATTAGTTGGCATAGGTGGGTCAATGGTTTGCTTACTACCCTGAGTAGTGATTGCCATACACTGTACATCATTTTTCAGATTTTGGACAGTGTTGCTAAGAAGAGTGACTGGTTTCCATGTGTTCACAGTCGCAGATAATTGGGCCATTTGCAACTCAAGATGCTTAATCGATATTGCATGTGTATCGACTTTCTGCCCAATACCCGCTAAATCACTCCTTAACTCTTTAATGTGCTCATCATTAGCATCGAATCTCGTCATCATTTTGTGCAATATATCCTCAACTCACGCCATACTATCTCCACCATCCCTAGGAGTAACTTCACGATTTTGAGGAGGGACATAGGGCCCATTCCTATCATTTCTGTTACCATAGTTACCCCTGTTGATGTTGTTGTCGCGGTTGTAGTTTCCATCTCGGACATAATGACCCTCAAGGTTATAGTTACCATAGATCCGACCTTGGTTCCCTTGACCTTGGCGCCAATTATACTTATTTGAGCCTTGGGCACTCGGTCGGAAACCCACGTCTGCTCATTCACTACATAGGAATCCTCTGCATAATAGCATTCATCATTTGGTGGTGGTAGTTTAGACAAGTAGTTAACTGCATTTATCTTTTCTGCACCCCCAGTTCTCATTTGAGCCATCTTTTCACGAATCTCATCTGTGGCTGGGTTGTGAGTGAATTGCACTGCGAAGGTGTTTCTCCTAGTATCTGACTTCCTAGTACTCCAAGCTTTATTGTTCCAGGAGATTTTCTCTAACTTTTCTGCAATCTCAGCATAAGGACACTACCCATAAGAACCACCCGCTATAGTACCCAACACCGCTTTATTATCATCCTGTTCTCGATAGAAGTATTCCTTCAGTGACTCATCATCTATGCGGTGATTGGGGACACTTCTAAAAAACAAGGTGAATCTATCCCAAGAACTACTAACTGACTCTACTGGTAGTGCCACAACGTTATTCACTCTCTCTTTGTGGTTTAGTTTCTTGGAGACCGGGTAGTAGCGTTCTAAGAAAACTTCCCTTAGTTGGTTCCAAGTGAAAATTGAGTTGTAAGAGAGATTAGTGAACCAAATAGGAGCCTCTCCTGTCAGAGAGAGAGGAAACACTCTTAGCCCTATTACATCCAAGTCCAAGTCAGGCCTCCCTACACAACTTTTACACAATGCCCTTACCTTAGCTATATGGGCATGTGGATCCTCAGAAGGTAACCCTGAAAACAAACCTCTGACAGTGAGCATTTGCATTAGGCTACTAGTTACCACAAATGTGTAGCCTGGTGGTAGAGGCGGCAAGACAAGTGGCCCATCGGAGTCTGCTATATTGTCATAGCCTCTGTAGTATTCTTGGGGCCGTGGAGCGGGATTTTGTCCCCTCTGTTGGTTTTCACCCGGAGCATCGGGTAACAACTGACCATGAACATCAACCGAGATGGGATGTTCTGGTTTGGATCATCATCATTAATACCCAAGTTTCGATTCATGTTGCGTAGTGTACGCTCTAATTCGTGATCGTAGGGAAACAAGGGTCTCTTCCTCTTTCTGTATTTGACCTACAAGGAAGATAATTCTGCAAGAATAAAAAACAATGAAACAAAGTAAAATCAAGAAAATATTGACTAAACTATAGTAATAAGTTTAAGTTTATCTAAAAGCTACTTTCCCCGACAGCGACGCCAAAATTTGATACGCTCAAACTTACTTCTCAAATAAGAAGTAAAGTGGTCGTATCAAGTAAAGAACCCAACTCATGAGGTTAGGATTGTTCCCACGAGGAAAATAGTACAGACTTAACTTCAATCTATTATTACTACTATTTATTCAATCATTTCCTTAAAAAACAAAGACAATAAAAGGTTTTTTTTTTACTTCTAAATGAATGAAAATAACTAGCTAAATTAAAGGAGACAACTAACATCTTCAAACGTTGGAGTTTAATCAATAATAAAACTAACTACGGTTTACGTGTTCCCACAGGTTCCTAACTTGATAATTCTAACTATAACAATTCTTTCCTAGTATCTTGCATGCGAAGTGATAAGTGATGTATTTCTAAATCCTTGGTCCGGCATCTAGAAAATTTCACTCCGCACCTTGGTCCGGCTACGTGTGTTGCTATACTTACCCGTACCTTTACCTCATATTAAGCATCGTATTCGATATTTGACTAAGTTATTACCACGTACCAATCAATACTAGCCTATTAGATAGTATACACTAAATCTATGTTGATAATTCTTTTCCTATTATCTACCTCATTAGTCTGGCAAGTAGCATTAAGGCGAATTTTAATGTTGGCCATCCGTTAAAAAGACTTTTAAGCGAAAGAATTATCAATTCATGCAAGACACTATTCTAGAATTGTTATTTTAGTTAGATTTTACCTCATTATTCGCCTATGGCTCCCACAACCCTAGTTATGGAGTTTAATTACCCATAGTCATAATCACAATATTCAAATATGTAATATAATAATTCATGAACTTACTTCAATGAGAAAGAATAAAATCCAGAAATTTACTTGATTAATCGACAAAATCACCAACAATCAACTCTAGAGAAAAGTGTAATAAACCAAAGTGTAATAACAAAAAATAATCTCCTCACAAAGAATATAACATATAAGATTCTAATCACCAAAGAGTATAATCCACAAAAGAAGCTAAAATAACCAATAGTCTAACCCCAAAAATGAGGTTTTTTGAACTATTTATAAAAAATAAAAACCTAATTAAAGAAGGACTCTATTTGCTGCAAATCTGTCAAAACGCGGCTGGATCGACGGACCTCGCGACGAGACGTTGTGGTCACGACGAGCCGTCATGGACTCCGTCATCCCATACTTATGAAAATTCTTCTGCTACTCTCTTCATTACCCTCGACGGCAGGTATGCCGGATCATCAAAGGCACAACGGTCCGTCGAAGGTCTCCGTTCCATAACACTTGAACTCTCGGAATTTGGGTATTGGGACTACTTCTCTGATCTTCATGACGAACCAGTAGGACGGACCGTCATGGCTATGACGGTCCGTCACGCACTCCGTAACCCCACACTTGGTCAGACTTCTCCATCTTCCTTCAGTAGCTTCACTACGATGCCACCTACGGACCGTCACAGGCACGACGGACCGTCATAAACTCCGTAGGTGGTACTTTTCTGCATTTCTTGCTCAAAAACCTCCGCATTCATCTTTTAGACAGATTTGCTGCAAAATAAAGAGAAACTTACATTAAAATTAATACAAAAAGGCTTTTGGACAAACTAAACTTAAGGAAAAAGCATTAAAACTACCGTGAAACCACGGTATAGCAGCTACGTGTGTTGCTATACTAACCCTTACCTTTACCTCATATTAAGTATTGTATTCGATATTTGACTAAGTTATTACCTCGTACCAATCGACACTAGCCTATTAGATAGTATACACTAAATTTATGTTGATAATTATTTTCCTATTACCTACCTCCTTGGTCCGGCAAGTAGCGTTAAGGCGAGTTCTAACGTTGGCCATCCGTTAAAAAGACTTCTAAACGAGAGAATTATCAATACATGCAAGACACTATTCTGAAATTGTTATTTTAGTTAGATTTTACCTCAATATTCACCCATGGTTCCCACAACCCTACTTATGGAGTTTAATTACCCATAGTCATAATCACAATATTCATATATTTAATATAAGAATTCATGCACTTACTTTGATGAGAAAGAATAAAATCCAAAAATTTACATGATTAATCAATAAAATCACCAACAATCAATTCCAAGAGAAGTGTAACAATTGCTCAAATTAATCCTTCAATACTTGAACAAGAGAACTAAAGATTATCCAAAAGTCTAACGATCAAAAAGTCTAATATCAAAGAGTCTAACCCCAAAAATGAGGTTTTTTCGAACTATATATATTAAAAACAAAACCTAATAAAAAAAGTATTCTAATTACTCAAAATATGTCAAAACACGGCTGGGTCGATGGAGTACGTGACGGACCGTCGTGGTCACGACGGGCCGTCATGGCCTCCGTCGTCCCATTCTTCACAAATTCTTCTGCTGCTTTCTTCGTTACCCTCAACGGCAGGTATGACAGACCGTTCCAAGCACGAAGGTCTGTCGAGGGTCTCCGTTCCATAATACTTAAACTTCTTTGAAATTGGGTACTGGACTACTCTCTGATCATTGCGACGAACCAGCAGGACGGACCGTCGTGGCTATGACGGTCCATCATAAACTTCCGTATTCCACACTGGGTCAGACTTCCCCATCTTCTTTCAGCAGCTTCATTACGATGCCACCTACGGACCGTCACAAGCTCGACGGACTGTCACAGGCTCTATAGGTGGTCTCTTCTACATTTCTTGTTCAAAAAATTCATCTTTGCACAATAGAATCCATATTTTAGCTTTCGCAATCATTTGGCTATCAATCCCGATCAGTCTCATCATGTTTATGCATGTTATCACTAATAGGCTTGAACTATGTGGAACCATACCATGACACAGACTCACCACACACTTACACCTATCCTCTTTAATTTTTCACCGAGGTGCTAATATTTTCGGTATTGCAACTAGTGTCCTCACTTCAAAACAACATCCTCATTTTTCACACAATGATTTCAGTTTGATTATAAGGATTATTTTTCAATACTCACTCTCAGAACAAATTCAGAACTCATTCATACATATTGCCATAAGCTTGCCATTATTTTCATTACTTTAAGTTCGCCATACAACTCTTAAGATCACGATAGGAATTCCTTAGCTTTTAACATAGGCTCAGGGTCAGGTAGGGTATATTTAGGTATAATTTAGTGAATTTTTGCCGTCCTTGATATATCGGCTAAGCGTACACTTTTAATCATTTTTTTAGCCCAATGCTCTAATGCCCACACCGGATATGGACCGAACTGTCTCACGACGTTCTGAACCCAGCTCACGTACCGCTTTAATGGGCGAACACCCCAACCCTTGGAACATAACAAACTGTCTCACGACGTTCTGAACCCAGCTCACGTACCGCTTTAATGGGAGAACAACCCAACACTTGGAACATACTACAGCCCCAGGTGGCGAAGAGCCGACATCGAGGTGCACAGCCTTCCCGTTGAGGTACTTCTTTTGGTTTGAATAGGGGGTCGCCCTTTTTTTGGTTGAAGTAGCCACGACTTTGGTCGTAGTCAGTTTAGAACATCGTTATCAAAGAGAAAGTAGGAGAGTGCTGGGCACGATGTCGAAGCATGGTAAGATGTTATCATTTTCAATGATACCATTAGCACTTCTTCAGCAAAAATCAACAGGCTAGGTTTGGAACCCTTGTCGCAGCCCTCGAGAAGCTGGAAATATATATATATATATATATATATACATATATATATATATCCCTGAAATCATGACTTTGCCATTAGTCAAAGTACATAATACCCAAAGTTGGGTCAGGGCCATGAAAAGGTTGTTTACTGCATTAGCCACCCTCAACTTATGCTTTTGGCATAAGCTGAGGTGCACATGTCCAAGGAGGGACCAAGGCCAACACATTATTCCCAGAAAAGATCAGTTGGGGTGAAAAAGAAAGGTCTATTTTAAGCTCAAATCATTTGTATCAAAGAGGGATTAATTTCATTTTTTTTTTTAAATTTAGACTAGAAATTGGCTATATTGCACAAGGGCTTATGATCCTTTCCTAATTGTCTATTACTGCTTACTTTTAGCAGGACTAACAAGGAAAGTTATAGCTCAGTACAAATAGTGGACTATTCAAATTTCCCTCACACTCACTTGACATCTCATTACTCTACCAGATTATCAAACACCTAGTTCAAATTTTAGACTTAGGGTCATGCAGTGGTGTATCTCTATATCATGCTTAGAGCCACACATTTATCAATTACTATGCCTAGTCATGCATCATTTTCATTACATCAGGATATCATTTTTGTTTTAGCCATCATGCTTTAGAGTTATATTATGTACACAAGATATAGACATGCCGGTTCAACAATAAAAATTATCAGTCTCTTGGGGAAAAAGAACACAGGCAAGAAAACCCAAAAAGAGGATTGTGAATTGAGCTACTCAGACTTCACCCTAGCACTCACTTTCTATTTACCCCACCCCAACAAAATTATATGCAATTGTCCCCAATGCATAAAAAAAACTGATATACGAGAGTGGTAGGTGAAGCAAACCTGGGGTGCAAAGTGCCGGCGATCAGCAAACTGGTGGGTTCGGTGCCCTTGAACCCACTACCTATGTAGTATGGACACCCTCAGTAGTGTCCGCATCAGCAACAACACTATTAGTAGTGCGTCCCGCTTTCTCCACATCTCTAGAGCTAGATGGTCCAGCAGCTGACTCTACAGCCCTGATCCGACGCGCCTCCTCATCAGCAAGCGAGGCTTTCCTCGAAGCCTCCATCTCACGGCGTACTTCTTCCATGATCTATACTCATCCTCCTCTAGAACCTTGCGCCTCTTGTCATGCTCTCAAGGGGGAGGTGGTGGAATCTCAGAATTGGAGAATAAGGCAGCCATCACTTTGTCCTCAACAGGCTCTACAGAAGGGGCCTCAGACTCAGGCACCCTAGCCTCTAGGATCATATCAATAGCCGCTCGCAGACTCTCAACTGCAGCCTGAAGGGTCGACACGTCCACCTGAGGGGCTGGCCGGGCTAGCACCCGCAACTCAAAAGCGTCCAAGCGCTGATGAACCTCAGCGATCTTCCGCTATGTGTGCTGGACCATTTTACGCTCCAAGCACTCCTCCGCCTTACCAATAGACCTTTGCATCCAAGTCTGGATGTGATGCAAAAGTGTGGCCATCTATTTCTGTAATTTCTAGACCCTAGCAAGCAAGACCAGAGCGGGGAAAGGGGCTGAGCGAGAGGATCTAGGGGCAGTGATACTACCCGGGATAGACTCGATCGGGGTAGTGTCAGTGGTTTCGGAAGCATCCTGCGTAGCCATTCGAGATGTGCTACCGTATCAGCCTGATTTTTACCAAGTGGAGGCAACTCTGGACGGGGCCCTCTGCGTGGAGCCAACTCATTGGCCTCATCCCTGATAAGGCCGATATCAACAGTGCCCAGCGGAGTCTTGAGCTGATCGATGAGCCAGATGGGCACACCTGCGGACCTGCATAAGGAAAATATCATGCACGGAAAAGGGTAAGTAGTTGTGACCTTGAAAGCCCTCTCGTGCATGACCGCCTGTAGAAGCCAAGCGAAGTCCACCTCAAACCCGGCTATCATCGCCGCCATCAGAACTGCGCGATCCCATGTGGCGATATTATTAGCAGCCGTGGGGTAAAGGCAGTGGCGGACAATCAACCATAAGAACTTAGCCGTGAAGGTCAAGTTAGCCTTCTTGATGGATCCCTTCGGCTCCGTTACCCAGTCGGCACCCTCTTCATCTATAGACAAGTGCACAGCCATCCACCTCTTTATGTTCTCTCTCAGCGATGGCTCACGCGAGAATTGACCATCTTTTATAATTTGCCACCGGTAGTCCAACTCGGCAATGAGAGGAGTCCTGTTGGCATCAACATCCTTGCCGTACAAATACTGGCGGATGGCGGGCAGGGAGATGTCGACCTATATGCTGCATACTCGGACGTGCTCAAGTGGGGTCTGTTTGGCGGGGGCAGCCCACCTATCTATTTGTAATCGGAGAGTAGCCACATAAGAGGCATAAAACTCTCGGACCAACTCCTCACTATAGCAGCCTAAAGAACGAGCTGTCCACTCTAGCCGGTGTTTGGTGAAGAGATTGTGGATCTTTGGCATGGTGGGGAGACTTCCCGTAAGGACCCACCTTTCCAGTGTAAGGGTCTGTGTCATGACGACTTTATCATTTAGAAACTTAGCATTTGAATACACTTGGTATTGCCCGTCGACACACCAACGGTTGGGCTGGTCGGCAACCGGGGTGAGAGCACCAGTCGGCGAGCCTGGAGTGGAATCAAGACTATCAGCCTCATCAGACGAGGAAGACTGTGCATCTGTGGTGGGTGTAGGGACTTCTGTGGATTCGGAGGCTTCCTCCGACCACAAAACTCCTACGGAACCTGATGCTCCTGCTTCATGTGTTGCTGACCCAGAAGGGGTGCCGGTCAGTGTGCACTCCTGATTAGACTGGGAGACAGTGACTACGCCAGACGCCACCTTTTTGGGCTTATCTCTGGTTGCACGTGAAACTCGTGATGGAGTGGTAGTGCCTGGGGGCACATACTCGGAATCATGCTCATCGTCAGAGCCTAAAACCAGTCAGGCAGACGGGGCGACAGACTTTGAACACCCACGTGCATAAACTCGATCTTCTTTTGTTGCCATTAGAGATAGTACCTGTAAATAATCAATATTAGTACTAAAAGGAGCAAACAAGACATGAAAAAATGACACAAACTAAATGTAAGAGCAAAGCTGTAATGACATCTCTGTAGTGATAGTGAAAAACGACGGACCAGGTGACGGCTCGTCATGAGTACGACGGACCGTCATGGGGTCTGTCATGTCTTACTTTAAATATGGTTATGTGGAGACCCCTAAAAGAAAGTATCTGACAGTTATGACGGATCAGTAGGACGGACCGTCGTGATAATGATAGTCCGTCATCTATGTCCGTCGTGCGACACATAGAAAAAGTATGGAGACCCTTAGGAGATGGGGTCTCTGACCGTCATGACGGTTGTGCAGGACGGACCGTCGTGGGTATGATGGTCCGTCATAGATGTCTGTTAAAGGGCACTTGGAAAAAAATGTAGACCTTTAGGACAAGGGGCTGTGACAATTATGACGGTTGTGCAGGACGGACCGTCGAAGGTATGATGATCCGTCGCAGATGTCCGTCAGAGGACACTTGGAAAAAAAATTGGGACCCTCAAGACAAGGGTCTCTGACAACCATGACGATTGTGCAGGACGGACCGTCGTGTTAATGACGGTCTATCTTAGATGTCCGTCAGAGGACACTTAGAAAAAGTTGGAGAGAACCTTAGGAGAGGGGTCTTTGACCGTCATGACGGTTGTGCAGGACGGATCGTCGTGGGTATGACGATCCGTCTTAGATGACCGTCAGAGGACACTTAGAAAAAGTTGGAGACCCTTAGGAGTAGGGTCTCTAACAACCAGAACGGTTGTGCAGACACTTAGAGAAAACAAGCTGTGGGGTGTTTGAATAGACCCTTTGACGGTTCGTCGTGGGTACGACGGTCCGCCATCGGGGTCTCGTTCTGTCATTCACTGACAGAACTGAGGATGCCACAATCATCCCCTATGACTCAAATGGAATACTTAGTGCTAACCTACAAGTTTCTAACCCAAATACCTAGCAAACTAGCAATGCTAAAGCACCTATTTCTCGAGTTTTAACAAGGAAATTCCAGGATTCTCAACCTAGGTCAAACAAAATTGGATCAAAGAATGAAGACCCACAAGAAAGAAATAGGATAATAATAATTAAAAAACAAAAATGCAATGTAAATGGGTAGAGATCAGTGACACATACCTGAGAAGAGGAGAAAAACAAGCAAATGAGGCACTTGGTTATCAAGAGCAGAACCACAAGAGCAGACTACGACCAGTAGAAAGGAGATTTCCGGAATTGGGGATCTGGGGAAGTGATCAGTTGATAGAGAATAGAGGTAGGAAGTTGGAACTTTGAAAGAGAGGGAAATGGAATAAAGAGGGAAGGAAATGGGTGAAATGAAGAGGTGGGGTTTTTAAATGTTGACAAATTTTAAATTTCCCCTGCCGGATCGGGTGGGGTTGCGGGTTAATGATGCAACGAGTCCCCGATGACGGTCCATCGCAGATACGACGGTCCGTCGGGGGTTCTGTCGCGTGTGACCTAATTTTGAAAAGAAATGAAAGACGTACCTGGCATGACAGATTCATGTGACGGTCGATTGCATGCGTGACGGTCCGTCGATGAATCTGTCAGTGAATGTTGTTGCAAAGGGATTTTCTGCAGAATTTCTTGGTGATGTGCCTGTAAATTTAAAACCCATTAGTAGAAAATGCTACCATTTCTAGAAAGAAAACTATAAGTATTGGTTAGCCTCCCATCCAACGCCTGATTTAACATCGCGGCACGACTGAAGACACTTGATTACTCAGACTTCATCAAGATGCTATGCCTCGATCACTTCATTCGCTGATTCAGCACACCCGAAATAGATTTTTATTCGTTGTCCATTCACCTTAAACCGCACACCCTCCTTGTTTTCCAACTCAACTCCTCCATGAGGAAATAGTTAGGTAACCAAGTAAGGGCCAGTCCATTTGGACTTGAGCTTGCCCGAAAACAAGCGCGACCTAGAATTGTATTAAAGTACCAAATCCCCAACGATAAACTCTCGTATTTCAATTTTTAGGTCATGGTACTTCTTCATCTTTTCTTTGTAGGATATAGCAGATACCGATTGGAGCTCACCACTCTGCCTCATAGACATACAAATGTTGAAGGTCGCTTTTTCATTGTTCAACCAAAATTTCATCTGCCCCTTTTCCATATCAACTAAGGCTCGACCCGTAGCAAGGAATGGCCTCCCAAGAATAATAGGCACTTCAAAATCGACTTCACAATCAAGAATAACAAAGTATGTCAGAAATATGAACGACTCCACTTTTACTAGCACATCATAGAATATCCCTATAGGCCATTTTACTGTTCGATCGGCCATCAGTAGCCGCATCGCAGTGGGCATTTATTAATCCAAACCCAACTTCTTGTAAATCGAGAGGAACATAAGATTTATGCTTGCCCCCAGATCACATAATGCTTTCGCAACATGTAATGACCATCCTGTACAAGGAATAGTGAACGCACCCGGATCTTCTTTCTTTTGTACTAGAGATCTTGTAGCAAAAGCACTACAATGCTGCATTCTATCATCATCCTCAAAAGTGACCGATCTTTTCTTTGTAACCAGATCTTTCATAAACTTGGCATAACCGGGCATTTGTTCTAGAGCTTCTACCAAAGGGACATTGATAGAAAGTTGCTTCAACATTGTTATAAAACGCCGATATGTACCATCCTCAGTCTTTTTTACTAATCTTTGAGGAAAGGGGGGGTGGTCTAGGCGTGGGAGTTACCTTTGTAGGCACTTCAGCATCTTTTCCAGTGTTATCTTCTACTTCACCACTAACCTCTACCACTTTATCATTATCTTTTATCACCTTTTCCTTATTAGACGGCATAGGTGGGTCAATGGTTTGCTTACTACCCTGAGTAGTGATTGCCATACAGTGTATATCATTTTTCAGATTTTGGACAGTGTTGCTAAGAAGAGTGACCGGTTGCCATGTGTTCACAGTCGCAGATAATTGGGCCATTTGCAACTCAAGATGCTTAATCGATATTGCATGTGTATCGACTTTCTTCCCAATACCCGCTAAATCACTCCTTAACTCTTTAATGTGCTCATCACTAGCATCGAACCTTTTCATCATTTTGTGCAATATATCCTCAACTCGCGCAATACTATCTTCACCATCCCAAGGAGTAACTTCACGATTTTGAGGAGGGCCATAGGGCCCTATCATTTATGTTACCATAGTTACCCCTGTTGAAGTTGTTATCGCGGTTGTAGTTTCCATCTCGGACATAATGACCCTGAAGGTTATAGTTACCATAGATCCGACCTTGGTTTACCTGACCTTGGCGCCAATTCTCCTGATTTGAGCCTTGGGCACTCGATTGGAAACCCCCCGTCTGCTCATTTACCTCATAGGAATTTTCCACATAATAGCATTCATTATTTGGTGGTGGTTGTTTAGACAAGTAGTTAACTGCATTTATCTTTTCAGCACCCCAGTGACATGTTTTAATACTAACCCAAGCTCAGTTCTCATCTGAGCCATCTTTTCACGAATCTCATCTATGGCTGGGTTGTGAGTGGATTGCACTGCGAAGGTATTTCTCCCAGTATCTGACTTCCTAGTACTCCAAGCTTTATTAGTCCGGGAGATTTTCTCCAACTTTGCGTCAATCTCGGCATAAGGACACTCCCCATAAGAACCACCCGCTATAGTATCCAATACCGCTTTATTATTATCATCCTGTACTTGATAGAAGTATTCCTTCAGTGACTCATCATCTATGAGGTGATTGTGGAAACTTCTAAAAAATGAAGTGAATCTATCCCAAGAACTACTAACTGACTCTCCTGGTAGTGCCACAAAGTTGTTCACTCTGTCTTTGTGATTACGTTTTTGTAAACCGGGTAGTAACGTGCTAAGAAAACGTCCCTTAGTTGGTTCCAAGTGAAAATTGAGTTATAAGGGAGCTCACTGAACCAAATAGCAACCTCTCCCGTCAGTAAGAGAAGAAATACTCTTAACCCTATTACATCTAAATCCAAATCAGGACTCCCTACACAGCTTTTGCACACTGCCCTTACCTTAGCTATATGGGAATGTGGGTCCTGAGAAGGTAGCCTTGAAAACAAACCTCTAGCAGTGAGCATTTGCATCAGACTACTAGTTACCACAAAGGTGTGGCCGAGTGGTAGACGGGGCAAGACAAGTGGTCCATCAGAGTCTGTAATATTATCATAGCCTCTATAGTATTCTTGAGGATGTGGAGCGGGATTTTGTCCCCTTTGTTGATTTTCACCAGGATCATCAGATAATAACTGACCATGAACATCAACTAGAACTGGGATGTTCTGGTTTGTATCATCATCGGTAATACCCAAGTTTTGATTCATGTTGCATAGTGTACGCTCTAATTCGTGATCGTAGGGAAACAAGGGTTCTCTTCCTCTCTCTGTATTTGGCATACAAGGAATATAGTTCTGCAAGAATAAAAAACAATAGAAGTAAAGTGGTCGTATCAAGTAAAGAACCCAACTAATGAGGTTGGGATCGTTCCCACGACCAAAATAGTTCAGACTTAACTTTAATCTATTAGTACTATTATTTAGTCAATTATTTCCTTAGAAAACAAAAAAAATTGGGGGTTTATTTCTAAATTAATGAAAATAACTAACTAGATTAAAGTAAACAACTAACAGATTCAAATTTTTGGAGTTTAATCAATTAATAAAAGTAACTAGGGTTTAAGTGTTCCCCACAGGTTCCTAACTTGGTAATTCTAACTATAACAATTCTTTCCTAGTATGTTGCATGCAAAGTAATAAGTTATGTATTTCTAAATCATTGGTCCGGCATCTAGAAAATTTCACTCCAAACCTTGGTTCGGATACGTGTATTTCTATACCAACCCTTACCTTTATCTCATATTAAGCATTGTATTCGATATTTGACTAAGTTATTACCTCGTACCAATCGACACTAGCCTATTAGATAGTATACACTAAATCTATGTTGATAATTCTTTTCTTATTATCTACCTCCTTGGTCCGGCAAGTAGCATTAAGGCGAGTTCTAACGTTGGCCATCCGTTAAAAAGACTTCTAAATGAAAGAATTATCAATACATGCAAGACACTGTTCTGGAATTGTTATTTTAGTTAGATTTTACCTCATTATTCGCCCATGGTTCCCACAACCCTAGTTATGGAGTTTAGTTACCCATAGTCATAATCACAATATTCATATATTTAATATAAGAATTCATGCACTAACTTTGATAAGAAAGAATAAAATCCAGAAATTTACTTGATTAATCAACAAAATTACCAACAATCAATTCCAAAAATGTGTAATAATTGCTGAAATTAATCCTTCAATACTTGAACAAGAGAACTTAAGATTATCCAAAAGTCTAACGATCAAAAAGTCCAATATCAAAGAGTCTAACCCCAAAATCAAGGTTTTTTGAACTATTCATAATAAAATAAAACCTAATAAAAGAAGGATTCTAATTACTGAAAATCTGTCAAAACGCGGCTGGGTCGACATACCTTGTGACGGACCTTCGTGGTCACAACGGGCCGTCGTGGTCACAACGGGCTGTCATGGCCTTTGTTGTCGCATACTTCACAAATTCTTCTGTTGCTTTGTTCAATAACCTCAGCGGCAGGTATGACGTACCATTCCAAGCACGAGGGTCTCCGTTCAATAATATTTAAACTTCTTGGAAATTGGGTACTGGGACTACTCTTTGATCATTGCGAAGAACCAGTAGGACGGACCGTCACGGCTATGACGGTCCTTCATAAACTTCTGTAATCCCACACTGGGTCAGACTTTCCCATCTTCCTTCAGCAACTCCTCTACGATGCCACCTATGTACCGTCACAAGCTCGACGGACCGTCACAGGCTCCGTAGGTAATCTCTTCTACATTTCCCGCTCAAAAACTTCCGCGTTCATCTTTGGACAGATTTCCTGCAAATAAAGAAAAACTTACATAAAAATTAACACTAAAAGGCTTTTGGACACTCACTAAACTTAAGGAAAAAGCATTAAAAGTACCGTGAAACTATGGTATATCACCTGTTGTCTAGGTATGCTCCATCCTTTGTGTCTAAACCTAGGGATGATATGAGTAGGTTTATGACCGGCATTGCCGACCTTGTGTAAGAAAAGTGATCTACGACCATGCTCCATGGTGATATGAACTTGTCTAGACTTATGGTGTATACATAATCAATTGAGGAGCCCAAGCTTAGTAGGATTTCAAGGAACTTGAAGAGGGGTAGATCCGATGAGAAAAACCAACCTAGGTTCAATAAGAGGGCACCAAACCAAGATGGATCTAGTGCTCCTAAGGTCAAGGTTGAGGGTTGTAGTAGTTCTCAAGGTGTTGAGCCTACTTGTGCTAGGTACGGGAAGAAGCACTTTGGAAAATGTCTAGCCGATACCTGAGGTTGCTTTGGTTGTAGTAAGTATGGTCATAAGGTGAGGGATTGTCCTACTATTGCAGCAAGAGGAAGAGAAGCCAACCATGTTCCTCCTAGTGATCCAGAAGTTGATGATCCAAAGAGGAATCACTTTTATGTTCTTCAAGCTAAGGGAGCGAATTCGGGTGATGATGCAGGTAAGTTATAGTTTTCTCTCTTGTGTAGTAATAGGTTCCTTCTACGTGAGGGAGTATGGTACGTAGTGGAGTTGTGATTTTTCGTCTCTTCTCTTCAATTCAATTCAAGCTTGAGATATAGAATGTCATAGTAGCATGTTGCATGTTGCTTTTTGTTAGGATTCTAGTTGAAATTTAATTTCATTGATTCCTTGTATTGTGCATTTCATGAAGTTATGTTTACTTTGTAAAATGAGTTCATATGGTTTTGTCTCATATTGTCATGCTTTCATCATAAATTGCTTAAAAGATGAATTAAGGAGTATTTGAGCATACTTCACTGTAAGGAATTTGGTGTTCACTGTAAGGAAATTGAAATTTTGGCTAATTGTATTTTCATGAAAAATGTTTATAGAAATTATGTATATGAGCATGATAATGTATGGAGAAGTAGTTCCTCCTATATGAAATGAAGAATGTGAGTCTTATTGCATGATGAGTTTTAGAAGTAGTTTGTGTCTTCGTGTTGTGTTTTGAGTCTCTCTATTATGTGCAATTGGTGTTCCTCCTAATTGTGTATTGTCTGGTATGGTTGTGTGCTACTAGTATTGAGTTTCTTATCTATTGAAAGTGCCTAAAATGAAGCAATTGTCATTCGAGGACGAATGATGTCCAAGTGGGGGAGAATGTCACACCTCTACCAAACGGCCCCAGCTCCATGTAAGAAGAAGACAACCTTGTTGGTATATTTTTAGTTAAAAAAATATTATATATATAATCTACTTTGTTAATATATTTTTAGTTAGTTTATAGTTTCTAATGTTTATATATTTTATTTCAAATTTGGACTTGTAAAAGTTGTAAATATTTTATTTTGTATTAAGATCCAAAATTACAATTATAATGTTATTGTTTTTCAAATTCGAAGTTAACAATTTACTTTATAAGTATTTTTTTATTCAGTTTGCCTCTAGATTTTAATCTTATTAATTTGACAAAATAGGCATTGACATTTAAAAACAAATGTTTTCTACTCATGTGAATTTTACAGTTATTTCAAAATTTTGTATTCACTTAACATTTTTAAAGTTTAGTTTATCACACAGGTAAGGGACAAAAATATTTGGTTGCTTTTTCAAATATCGTAGAGTTGTACAAAATTTAAAAATTGGAATAACCGACTAAAGCCGAAACAAAAAAACAACTTTTAAATGAAAACCCAAGCCGACCTATGTACACCCCTTGTACATAGGACCGACTCAACAATATCTTCATTTTAATAATAAAATCAAAAAAGGGGCCTAATATTTATGTCTTGAATATTCAATCGTCTTTTATATATTAAAAACAAAAAGCAAAGGGTCATTTGGTAGAGTGTATTAGCGAAAATAATTTTTGCATTAATTTTGTGTATTAGTTGTACCTTGTTTGGTACCTTTTTCATGTCATGTATAACTAGTTAAAGCATTATCATAAGTTATACACTCTATTGTGTGTTTGAGAATGCATTACTAATACCATAAATTTCTAGGTATTAGTAATGCAAATGAATTTAATGTATGCATTAGCATTTTAAAGACACAAATTCCCCTTAAAAGCATTTTTATATCTTTTTCACCATATATGTGGAGGATATTTTTGTAAATAATTATTTTTGTATAATACATACTATTTTTAATACACTTCACCAAACAATTCTTAAGAAATAATTTATGTACAACTAAAGCAAGCATAACTAATACAAGCATTACTGATGCAAGCATTACTAATACACTCTATTTAGCATTATTTTTATATAATCTACCAAACGATCCCTAACTCCATGTAAGAAGGAGAAAACCTTGTTCTGCTTAGTAGAAATAGTATTGCACCTAAACTAAGAATACATTGACATATGATGTTCCAAAAAATAAAAAACAAAAAATCATACTATAGCACGTAAAAATGACGTGATGAACCTCACAATTTTAGCTACAATAATATTTCCATTAAACAAAACAAGATATTCCTCTTCTCACCTTCACTAATATGGAGTTATTATTTCTACTAAATATATAAGAAAGACAATTAGGCAAACCATACATAAATTGTGGATAAAAACAATATTGAAAAATAGGCAAAAGTTTGGTGGAGGACCAAAGGTGCATCAATATTACAAACAAGAGGGACTATTATTGTTCTATGTGAAAAGTCAAGGATTACTAACACAAAGATAAGAGTCTATTCTGAGCTTGTTTTCTCATGCAAATATGTTTACTGTTACAACTTCTTAACTGATATGAATTCGGTATGGAATTTTTGAATTTTTTGAAATTTAATATTTAGAAAATACCTAAAAGTAACTAAACTAATAATTTAAATTATATGAAAGACTTATAAAAAATTTCAACTACAAAAAACTTTATTGACTCTCACAATTTTATGGCACATACTATCTATCTTCATGATGAGTTTTAGAAGTAGTTTCTATCTTCTTGTTGTGTTTTGAGTCTCTCGATTATGTGCAATTGGTGTTCCTCCTAATTTTGTATTGTGTGGTATGGTTGTGTGCTGCTAGTATTGAGTTTCTTATCTCTTGAAAGTGCCTAAAATGAAACAAATGTCATTCGTGGACGAATGATGTCCATGTGGGGGAGAATGTCACACCACTACCAAACGATCCCTAACTACATGTAAGAAGAAGAAAACCTTGTTCTGTTTAGTAGAAATATTATTGCAGCTAAACTAAGAATATATTGACATATGATGTTGCAAAAAAAAAAAAAGAAGAAAAAATTGTACTATAGCATGTAAAAATGATGCGATGAACCTCACGATTTTAGCTACAATAATATTTCCATTAAATAAAACACGATGTTCCTCTTCTCACCTTCTCTCATATGGAGTTATTATTTCTACTAAATATAGATAAACAGACAGTTGGACAAACCATACATAAATTGTGGATAAAAACAATATTGAAAAATAGGCAAAAGTTTGGTGGAGGACCAAAAGTGCACCAATATACAAACATGAGGGACTATTATTGCTCCATGTGAAAATTCAAGGATGACTAACACAAAGATAATAGTCTATTTTGAGCTTTTTCTCATGCATTTATGTTTATCGTTACAACTTCTTAACTAAAATGAGTTCGGTATGGAAATTTTAAATTTTTTGAAATTTGTATGTTTAGAAAATATCTAAATTTAACTAAACTAATAAATTAAATTGTATGAAAGACTTATAAAAGATTGCAATCACAAAAAAACTTTATTGACTCTCACAATTTTATGGCACATAAACTAGAACAAATTAGATGTGTTCTCCGGGGAATGAGACATTAATAATTTTTTATGCTTTGTAGATGAATTTTGTCAATTAGGATTATCTATCGTCATTATGCAATCTTATACTTCGTCCTTTTTCATATTTGAGCACATATATCTTTGACCATCTCATTTTATGGGTGTAGCTGGTTGGAGATAACAGAAAGCTCCGATCCACCAACATTCGACATCGTCTGGTGATTGAACTATCTTTTAGGTTCTCTAACTCTGATTTGATTATGTGACCCTCCTAGTTTGCTTCAAGTCTTTTTGATTAGCTGATATATTGTAAGCTAGACAATTGTTTCACTATTTTTGCTTCCTTCACTGCTGTAAATATTATTAGAACATTATTTATTACTGCTAAATTCTTAAAGTTAATGTTGTATAGGTTCATTATTTTACTATATTATGTTATTCTGTTTCGACTATTTTAGGAGTCAAATGTTTAATTTTTCCTGATTTCTAGATTGTTTCCTCCTTAAGAGGGATTATGTTATTTTGCTTATGTATAGTTTAGTTTATAATTGATTAATAAAGTAATTGTTTGCTTCATCTTGATCAAGTCATTATATGGTTTCATATCTCTCGTCTTTAACTCTCTCGAGATATTTTTTCAATTCTCCGACTCCCACCACAAACTCTCTCTTAACATGGTTGAGAACGTACAGAATGTGGACTCCACCACTAGAAACAACTCTAACATTGCTGTTCAGTTTAATCATGTGTCCCAACTGCCAATAAAGCTTGTTGGTATCCATAACTTTTCTACTTAGAAGACACTGATTTTCATGCTCATGCGCAAACACAATCTTTTTGGCCATCTTGATGGCTCTTACCAACTCCTTCCACAACTATCACACAAACAATAGAGACATCGCAAACCCAGCCTATGACCTTTGGTTTCGTCAAGATCAATTGATCAAGAATGCCATCATGCCTTCTGTCGATCCAATAATTGCTGAAAAATTGTAGTTTTTGCTTATCCCAGTTAACTTGCTTGGGACTCTCTGCATCTTGTTTATGCCAAGAAGTCCCAATCACGAATATTTAGCCTTTGTAACCAGTTCGTGCGTCTATCAAAGGAATCCCACCTAGTATCCACTTATCTCCATCATGTGTTCTTTCTCTACATTGAGCTCGCTACTGCTGGAGCTATAATTACCGATGATGAACTAATTGTGAAAATTCTGAGCAGTCTTGGGTCCGCTCCGTGAGATCTGCGCTGCAATTTGAGAAAGAGATTTTATGAACTCTTATAATGAGTTGTATGCAAAACTAATTGATTATGAGATCTTTCTCAAACATGAGGAAGTGAAGAAAGAAACTAGTGTCATAACTGGTTCTAGTGTAACTCAAAACAAATCGATCAATTGCAATAACCATGATGCTCGTTGACCCAACAACACATCACAATGGCATTTCGACAATCGTACAACTATTCTTGTGCAAGGGCGTTACATCAATAACCATGTTGACTATCAATTATACAATAAACAAGGTCATACTGCTAATGTTTTTCGGTCACAGTCTCACAATCATTTAAAGGTGAAGACAATTTTCTTTAGGCAACAAAGTTGTAGAAAATCAATGATTTGTTGGCTTCATGCTACTCATTAGTCATAAAAGAGTCTACCGAGGATGAATATCATGGTTTAGAAGGCATAACTATGGGTGATGTTAAAGACTATAAGCATAAAGGTTCAGTCCTCGAAACATGATGACCCACCAATAGTCAATATGTACTAAGTAATCCCTAGCCTGGAAAATGGAAAATTAGAACGTCGAACCCTACATTTGAGAAACAATATAGGCAATAGTAAGCGTTAGTATGAAAATGTCACAAGTATTATAGCAATGCTTAAATTTATGAACACGCCAAAAGGACTTTTGTGATATGCAAAGACCAAGTAAAAACATAAGATAAGAGGGTTAGAAAACATAAATGGTAATTATGGTTAATGCGAGTTATATCATCTTTGAACACATGTGAGACACTTCATGAAGTAATATTATTTCATTACTATTGTGGGAAGTAGTCTTAACCTACATAGAGACCAGGTGAGCTATAACATGGAATTCAGTATACTGTTCTCACACTCAAAAGAAAGTGTCTTATTTTCAAAGGTAAAACTATGAACTTTTAGCTTACGTGGATCAACTAGAAAATGTCTATTTATAATAAGGGGATTACTACTAGAAATTCGACCTCAAGCTATTTGGAAGCATCCATCTTAGTATCCTCTCAGAGTAGCATAAATCCCACAAAATAGTTATTAATATTAATTTTTCTTATCTTTAAGAGACATGAGAAGTTTTTGACTGTCTTATCATTGGATAGATCCTTAGACCATGCATGAGAAATCCTTTCACCTTCCATGATCTTTTCATAATAGCGTTAAGGCCCATAGTAATTCAATTCATGCTAGATATGCGCTACTACTAATGAAAATAGTTTTGAAAGCATGATCTGTGATCATTGATGGCATATCTAGACAACATACTAATCAAGACCTAATTTAGGAATAGCTCGAAAAGCATTGATGGAAAATCTAGATATCGGTCATGTAATGTGGCCATGTTTCATAGAACATATATAACCTCATCTATAAGATTTATTTAGTCATAATCATTACTTTTATAAAACATGCATATCTTCGTAAACTCATATTTGATAGCTCAATACCCACAATATATCATCATAACTTAGAAAACATGGGTTATGCATGGGTTCATGGGGATTCATCATAAAAACATAGAATTACTTCAACTCATGCATAAAAAAACATAAAACAATCAATTGGATCAACATTGAAAGGAACCATGGTATGGAAGAAAAACCTAACTTAAATTGGAGATTTCTATCTTATTTATTGGAGAATTTAGAAACCCTATGGAGGAAAGATTTCCATATTTTAACACTATCAATTTTTGAGTTCAAAGCCCTTAATAATATGGCTGAATTGGAGGCTTGATCTTGAAACCCTAACTTGACTTCTTCTTACTTAGAGAGAGAAATATTTTAGAGAAGGAGCTTGATCAGCTTTGGGGAATTAAGGAGAATGAATTCAATTGGGTTATTTTGTGGTTAAAAACATTAATAGGACTTTAGATAAGGGTAAAACGACATTATATAGAGTTAGATATATTAGGAAAAGAACCAAAATACAGTAACTTAAAATTGCCGAATTTGCTCACTAGAAGGCCTAGATTGGTCGTCTAGAGCGCCATGACCTATCTAGCGGGTTGTGATGAAACTCTGCCCGATAGGGCTTCACAATTTCAGGCATAAATATTTTCTCTTATATTAAAATTAGGAAAACTTAGTGGCATTGGAAAGAGGACTTAGAGATCTTTAATTTGATAGGTTATGGGACACCTATATTATTTGTGCTAAATGATATGATCTTTTAAACTTTACCCTTAAATCTAAGTCTAATAAATCCCATTCATGAACGACTATACGGTCTTTGTGGGGCTTCACAAGACATTTAGGCGTCTCTGGTCCTTGTCCAGTGACTAGGGGAGAACGCCCCCTTCTGACCTACTAGACGACCCCTTTGATTTTCCATCAACATCACTATGGGTCGTTTGTCATCCGTCAAGGTTAATCTTACCTTGGGCTGGTTCTAGAAGACCTTTATAAACCATTAACAGACTGTGATCCCATTCACGGTCAGTTTAGGGCTACGTGGAGGGTTCCATGTGTATCATTTTGTACTTCGAAAAGTTAACTAGAGATTATTACAAGTTAAACTTCAGTTTTAAGTTTTGGGTCAACTTCAAAACATCATAACTTTCAAACCAGAATTAGGAGGGGTATTTTTGTTTATCCCTTACCCCACTATGCCTAAAACTTATTTATCACCTAAATACATGTATAAACTGATTGAGATTAATTTTCATTCATTTATAAACACTTAGGGTTGAGAGAAGGGTTTCAAGAGGAGGAAAACAAGGTTTCAAGCATTCATTTTTGTTTTTAGGATTTTAGCCAAGAACTTAACTCTTTCTAGGTATGTGAACTTTCATAATGTTGGATTTTTGCCCGCACACCAATAATGTGATTTCATATGTAAATAAATCATCCTTGAAGTTGATTGATTTGAGTTTCTTAATAAGTTCTTAAGTTTTGACCCATTCCGTAATAATGAAGTCTTCTGATGTTCTTCAGGTGAGGGTCTCTCGAATGAGTGATGTTATTGATAGATTTTGAGTGGGTTTAAGTTATTTGTGTTGGGTTTATGAATCCAAATGTGTTTGGGCGTAAATCATTCAATTCCGAATGAGTTAGGGCTTGATGTGGGGCAAGAAAATTCGTCAAAAAAATGGTTAGAGGGGTGGGACGCTGCACCAGCAATGAGGAAAAACTACTATTCAGTAGTTTTGAGATTGGGTACCACGCCAGATGTGCGCCGTAAACTACCTTCAGTAGTTTGAGGCATGGCACCCTGTGCTAGCATATTCTAAGGTCATAAAACCACTTTCATCTCCGTTCTTCGTTCCATATGTGCTCTTTCAAATCATATCTTCGCTCGCTTATTTATACTAACTATCTAATCCTTCATTAATAATTGAGAGATTTTAAATATCCCAATCATAACTCCGAAATTCACATTTCAAATCAAGGTCAAGTTAAGGGAAAAGATCAAGACGTCTTTTTGAGTCATTTTTGATAAATCTTTTGCAATTGTCTATAACTTGATTTCGTACTTGAGTAAATGAGCATGAGAATGACGAGAGTTAATTTTTTTTCAAAATGAGTTTGAGGGAACTAAATATTTCCTGTTATGTAATACTTTTACATTTAAAAAGGAGAAACACCGATATCTAATGGAGTTTATAAGTTTAGAGGAGTTACAGAGTATTACCTCTTTTAAGAGTTTTTTTTTGAGTAATTACCACATTTGAGAAAGTGTAATAT